>NC_066552.1:15148789-15163789 GCF_024679095.1 Eriocheir sinensis
CTAAGATAAATATAAACCTGAATATATTGCCCGATAAATCATTCTCACTTGCTTTTTTGGATAATTGAAAGTTAATTATATAACGAAACGGCGTCAACGTCAATAAAAACATTCAATTCTGCGACCCGTTTTATCAGTCTCAAGCGAACTCAATATACGGATTTTATTGCACTATAAAAAAAATAATAAAAAAATTGTATGCAATTTATGTGTGTTTTCCGTCATGCATATTCAGGGAGAGGAGCCTCTTGCGCGGACATTTTCATATTTTGTGAAGGTAAACACACACACACACACACACACACACACACACACTATCCAGCTATCTTAATTATTCTATCTGTCTATTTACTATCTTTCTATCTACTTGTTTATATATCTTACTATTTATATATATTCTTCTCTCTCTCTCTCTCTCTCCTACTGACCTTTTATAACGATCTCTTCTCAATTTATGACGTAACCAAATCAGTGGACGTAGTCTATCTTGATTTCCAGAAAGCGTTTGATAAAGTCCCACATCATAAATTACTTTATAAATTAAAGCAAATAGGCATTGACGGTCAAGTAAACCAATGGATCGCGAATTGGTTGAGCAACAGACAACAAAGAGTTGTGATTGACGGATTTAACTCAGAGTGGGCGCCGGTCACTAGTGGCGTCCCTCGGTGCTCGGTTCTTGGCCCAGTGCTCTTCATTATTTACATCAACGACTTGGATGTTGGACTCAATAATCGCATTAGTAAATTTGCAGACGACACAAAGATTGGTAACTCGGTTCTCACTGACGAAGACAGGCACAGCCTCCAAGAGGATTTGCACAAAATTTCAGCTTGGTCGGATGAATGGGAGATGCCCTTTAACGTAGACAAGTGTCAGGTCCTTCAAGTTGGAACAAAAAATAAGAAGTTCGATTACGAAATACGCGGCGTTAAACTCACAAGTGTTCAATGCGTTAAGAACCTGCGGATTAAAATCGCGTCAAACCTCAAATTCTCACATCAATGCATCGATGCAGCAAATAAAGCGAACAGAATGTTGGGCTTCATTAAAAGAAACTTTTTATTAAAAAATAAAGATGTAATACCTCCGCTCTACAATAGTTTAGTCAGACCCCACTTGGAATATGCGGTACAGTTTTGGTCTCCCCACCATGCAAAGGACAGTGCTAAACTAGAAGGTGTTCAGCGTCGAGCAACAAAAATGATCCCTTCCTTGCGCAACAAATCCTACGAAGAAAGGCTTTCCACCCTTAACATGTTCTCTCTTGAGAAACGTCGCCTCCGAGGAAAACTGATCGAATGTTTTAAAATACTTAATGGTTTCACGAATGTAGACAGAACAAAATTGTTTATGATCGATGACACTTTGCGAACGAGGAACAATGGCACAAAACTCAAATGTAGACAAGTAAATTCAGACTGCACCAAATTTTTCTTCACCAACGTTGTAGTGCGAGAATGGAATAAGCTTCCACCATCAGTGGTCCAGTGTAACACGATTGACTCCTTTAAAAACAAGCTCGACCGTCACTTCCTTGAACTTAATATTAACTAGAGTAGAAAAGCAACGTTTTGGAGCCATCTGATTAATGTAAAATCACTTAGGTTTAAAGACAGACCACCTAGTCTGGACCATGGGGTCTGTGTGGTCTGATTTTCTATGTAAATCTATGTAAATCTCTCTCTCTCTCTCTCTCTCTCTCTCTCTCTCTCTCTCTCTCTCTCTCTCTCTCTCTCTCTCTCTCTCTCTCTCTCTCTCTCTCTCTCTCTCTCTCTCTCTCTCTCTCTCTCTCTCTCTCTCTCTCTCTCTATATATATATATATATATATATATATATATATCTGTCTATCTAATATCTCATTCATTTATTTCTCTTCTATCTATCTCCTTATCTATCTGCCTGTCTATTTATCTCATTACCTATCTATATTTACCTATCTATCTGTTTATGAACAACAAAAATGGCAATGGTTAGGGCACCCACAACACAAGATTTGGCAACACTTTTCCAGGAACACAATAGCAACAACAACACGCTGGAACACACACTAACAATCCCGTACAAGCTTGCAACACTCTTACCACGAACTCATTACTAACACCAAGCGCCTCGCAACTCCTACCTTTCAGATCATTACCATTACCAGCTCTCAACACAATTCTGCAACACCCTTCCCCCTCATTATTAATCGTAACAATCTTGCAACACTAACACTCAGATCATTACCCACAACCCTACACTCAGCAACACTCTCATCATGAGCCACTCAACACTAATAAGCTCGCAACACTCTTACCCTTCTGGCCTTTATCATCAGTTCGCAAGGATGTTTTATTTATTAATTTTTGGTTCATTTACTGTAAAAAATAATGCAACGACCTTATCCCATTAATCCCAACACATCTTGCAACACTAATCCTCACACCATCAACACAATCATCATCATCAGCCCAACACAACACCCTTACTAAATTAGAACCAATAATCCTGCAACACTCGTACCTTCAGAACATCAACATCAGAAGCTCTAAACACAACACTGCGTCATTTTATCCCATTAAAGCCAACACATCTCGCAACACTCTTAACCTAATATCATCAACATCATCATCATCATCAGCCCCGCACGACACCCTCGCACCGCTACTCATTAATTCCTCCTTAACGCTGCTCTGTAATAGTAATGTTACTGAGAGGAAATGAAAAAAAATATACATACACACACACACGTCCCTTTGAAGTCAACTCTAAATTCAATTTCTGGGTTCACCTCATAGTTAGCAACAGACTACGTTGCGTGTGGCATTCCATACTTCATCAACAGAGCTAAAACAGCACCCTGATATTTTTTTTTGACTACTTCAGGAAGTCACAGGACAGCTTTGATCATCTTACGACAGTAACTGGTCCACGTATAACACGGCAGGACATCAGCACGAGGAAGTGTGTGCCAGTAGAAGAGAGACTTGCGGCAATCTTAATGTAAGGCTGAACATGAAGAACATAAACTCACATTAGATGTACGTAATTTATTGACATAATTCAGCAGTCTTTGCGGTTACATAACATTTCCACTTTCTACTTCCGGGTAAATAAAACTACCACATGCATTTCAGTAGTTAATCCACACCAGAATCTATTAATATGCAAAATTGTGAAACGAAATGAAACGAGTACTCAAGTCCCCGGTCTCACAACGCCCGCACGCTAACCACTCAGCCACCGCCTCCCAAGCAAGACCTAGCAGACACGAAACAATACTCAGATTTGGTCTATCTACTATTTCTACTACTACTACTACTACTAATACTAATACTACTGTTACTACTACTACTACTACTGCTACTACTACTACTACTACTACTACTGTTACTACTACTACTACTACTACTACTACTACTGCTACTACTACTACTGTTACTACTACTACTACTACAATAATGAGAGAGAGAGAGAGAGAGAGAGAGAGAGAGAGAGAGAGAGAGAGAGAGAGAGAGAGAGAGAGAGAGAGAGAGAGAGAGAGAGAGAGAGAGAGAGAGAGAGAGAGAGAGAGAGGAATATACAAAATAAGCAAAAAGGAAAGCAACAAGGATAAGAGGCAAACGGATGCTGCCCCGAAAACCATCCCAAGGTCATTCTTAGGATGATCTGTCACGTTCCTTCGGCCCTTCGTTCGGCCATCCCTGATCCGACAAACTCCGTGATCGGCGCCTTCACGGTAGTTTCGATTAACTTAATATTCTCGTCTGGTGGTTTAAGAGTCAAGTCTTGCTCCAACCCCCCTCGCCTCAGCGGGGCTGGGGAGCGTCAGGGGGCCCAAGGTCTCCCTGGCGAGCTCAGGGCCCAGGGGTCCCGGCATGCAGAGCGCCTCGGCTCCCCCGGGGCGTTCACGGCGGTGCTGGAGATCCCGAGGGTCCAGGGGCGGGGGGTGGGGCCAGCAAGACAGTACTCTTAATAACCAGATGACCTAGGTAACGACACGTTCATTACACGTTGTAAAAGGAAGGTATACTGAAGGCAATCGTGTCATCTCTACAAAAACAACAGAAAATAGGTAAGAAAAGATAAAAATCTAGGCTGGGTTCACACGAGACATGGTCAGTGGCCGCCACAAAAAGTGGCCACCAAAAAAATGGTCCCCGCGAAAAATGGTGAGTAAGTGCACCCTGAACAGTGTGCACACGAGCAGAAGAAAGTACTGGGTTCACCCCATAGTTAGCAAATAAAAGATTACTGCGTGTTGCATTCCACACATCATTAACAGAGCTAAAAGAGCACCCTGATAATTTTTCTGACTGCTTTAGGAAGTCACAGGACAGCTTTGATCATCTTATGACAGTAATTGGTCCACGTACAACACGGCAGGACATCAACATGAGGAAGTGTGTGCCGGTAGAAGAGAGACTTGCGGTAATCTTAATGTAAGACTGAACATGCAGAATATTAAGTCACATTAGATGTAATTGTTTTGCATAATTCAGCAGTCTTTGCGGTTACATAACATTTCCACTTTCTACTTCCGGGTAAATAAAACTACCACATTCAGTAGTTAATCCACACCAGAATCTATTAATATGTAAAACTGTAAAACGAAATGAAACCTTAATTCTGTAAGCATGTAAGAGCTTATTCATCATGTCCTGAACACGTTATGCGTGAAGGTTATACTTATACATTATTGTGACAGTTATAATTCAAAAAGGTCAGTGTCAAGACAGAGGGAAAGCGGCGGGTGGCAGGGTGGTGGCCACCGATAGTGGCTCGTGTGCTCGCTGCCATTTGAAAGAACGGTATCTATCGCTGGCCACAATGGCGTGGTCGGAAAAATAGCTCCGCCCGCCACAACTCGCCACTGTTTTGTGGCGACCACAAAAAAGTGGCCCGTGTGCATGCACCCATAGAGATGTGTGTGTTCTGTTTTGACCATTATTTTGTGGCGGCCACTGACCACTAAAAAGTGGCTCGTGTGAATCCAGCCAATAAGGCTCTTCGTCTCATCACCTCTCCTCCTCTTACTGATAGTCTTCTATCTCTTAAATTCCGCCGCCATGTTGCTTCTCTTTCTATCTTCTATCGTTATTTTCACGCTGACTGCTCTTCTGAACATGCTAACTGCATGCCTCCCCCCCTCCCACGGTCACGCTGCACACCACTCTCTACTAAAGCTCATCCCTTTACTGTCCACATCCCTTACGCACGAGTTAATCAGCATCTTCACTCTTTCATCTCTCACGCTGGTAAACTCTGGAACAATCTTCCTTCATCTGTATTTCCTCCTGCCTACGACTTGAACTCTTTCAAGAGGAGGGTCTCAGGACACCTCCCCTCCCGAAATTGACCCCTCTTTCGGCCACTTCTTTGGATTCTTTTTAGGAGCAGCGAGTAGCGGGCTTTTTTTATTATTGTTTCCTTTTTTTGTGCACTTGAGCTGTCTCCTTTGTTCTAAAAAAAAGTATGTGATTATTTTTCAAGGGCTCCCTAAAATCAGCCGCTGGAAATGCCTCTTGTGAGCAGATGGTCGGCGTGAGGTATGATTGATCGAGTCTTCTTTGTGGCCTTTCTCCAGAGGTCAGTAGCCCGAGAGATGATTCTGGAGGTGATTTTTTTTTTTTTTTACGGCAAGGGAGACAGCAAGGGATCGAAAAAAAAAAGAGCAAGAAAAAAGGCCGTGTTACATGTTATATTTCGATAAGTTTACAGGTCTATACAAGGTAAATGAATATCGTAATTTATATGGTAAACGTTGTGGCCTAAATATTACTGCCTCGGTGACAGACTAAACACCAGGGTGACAAGTTAGTGCAGTGTGCAATACGGCTTTAATTGGTTGGGTTGACCAGCGCCGTGAACATTTGGGTCTGTGGTGTCTTATTACCTTGACTGTCCACTAGTCTAACGAATACTGCTTTCGTTCTTAAAAGTATATACAGTACAATATATACATACTGCTGACTAATGTATTTGTTACGATATCAGCCTTACATTACTACGGATGAAACAACAGCGAAGTTAAATGCAAGCAAAAAAAAATAATGTGCTGTAGGCAAGAGCGCACGTCACCTCCACGCTCATCCCCGTCACTAGAGCCTCTGAGTCTGCGATGGACGTGAATTTTATTACCCTGTAGACACTAGCATGAAAGACCATGTTTTTAAACCTTTCAAGGTCCAAGAACACATCTTTGACAACGCTTTCATAGGTGGTTTGGGTATTTCCAGGAGTAGTTCTTTGACCTTGGTGGTAGTGTGAAAAAGCTTTTGTACCATGGACGTGAAAAAACACTAATCAGAACGCTATTAATGTTCTTTCCGGTCTTTGGAAATAGCTGATGTGAGAGGCGGGAGCGTCTGAAAATACCGACCTCAGCGTTAAGGAGGGCGGGAGCCTGTCCGGCACGCGGCTCTTGAAGCAGTGCAGCGAGGCGGAGTAATCGAAGACCCGGAAGTGTGGACCGCGGGGAGGGAAGGCTGTGAGAACGGCGGTGAACGGCATGCAAAGACCCTCGCCTGCACAAAGCCCGGAATGCACACACACACACACACACACACACACACACACACACAGAACAAAAATACCCATAAAATAACAATTCTGGGAGATGGGGGAGATGTCCTCGTGCATGGGCGGGACCGGAGGGCGGGGAGGAGGAGGAGGAGGAGGAGGGAGACAGTATCGACGGTCGGCCACCCAAACAACATGAACTGCGGCCACGAATCACAAGCCCCGAGTCGTGCCTCTCTTGCCGAGGGTCTCAGCTGCGGCCAGGTCACCAGGGACAAGAGTGTCCAGCAGCCTGACACACACACACACACACACACACACACACACACACACACACACACACACACACACACACACACACACACACACACACACACACACACCGCACTTCCAGGACACACAAATCACCTCGTTTGTTTTTGCTTTATTGTTGTAGCGATAACTAAAGTCTAAAGAGCTTTTCACTGTTTGTAGTGTTCAGTAAAGTCTAAGAGGTTTTCAGGACATTGTATGAATTCGAGGTTTCCGTCTAACTCGCAGAGAAAGCTATTTTAATATTGCATGACTTATAGATAGACGATGATTTATACGAGTGAATGTGTCTCAAGCTGTGTTTATTTGTTTTTAGCGGTGTTTTCATTATTCCAAGTCAACTTGATCGCTGCCAACCTTAGTCCCACCAGTGCCACAGCCACAACTAACGTAACGGCGGTGGCCGAACTGGTAGCGTACTGGACCCACATTCGCCGCGTGATGGACGACGCGGGTTCGAATCCTCACGCTACCACTCGGATTTTTCAGTCACCACCGAGTGGCTTAAAACTACCCACATGCTGTCCTGAGGACCACCCATCAACCCGGACTCTAATCAAGAACGAGTTCCGGGAGGCAGCATGAGCCAATGCAAGATGGCGCCACTATAAACACTCGCCTGCGCCAGAACGGGCTGGGCCGACAATCAGGCCCCACCGGGAAGATGCATACCGGCGCAATAGGCAACAACAACAACAAAAAAAAAAAAAAAAAAAAAAAAAACTGTATCAGCTAATCAGTTTCGGTACACTCAGTTCCCACGCATATAAAGTATCGTAGCTCCACCTGTGAACACTAACCACACTACTCGGCTGCTATTCCGTGTCGGCGTTGACCAGTAAATACCCCCATAGCTATACAGGAACACGAGGCTCCCCTCAGCCTAACACAGCTTTGGATACATTAAGTCATTCCTAACGTCCTATCATTGTTAGCATCATCACTAGGTCATATCCATACCACAACCAAGTAACCTGTAACCACCACAAACTATCAGCAAGCCAGTTAAGGTACAATGAATTCTCACGCATATACAGTACAGTAACTCCACCTTGAAGCACTAACAAGCTATTCCGTGCACACCAGAGAAAGGAATGGCTCACGAAACTAACTATTCCGTGTAGGCGTTGACCAGTAAATATCCCCATTGTTATACAGCAACACGAGTCTCCCTTCAGCCTAGCACAGCTTTGGATACATTAAGTCCTTCGTGGAGTCCCTTTGAGCGTAACGAGGCGGCCGCAGCGCCACCCACGGCAGGAGACAATGAGGCGGAGCGTGCCCTCACATACCCTGCCTGCTCTGAACAACAGCCCCGGCGAATCAAGCACCTCCCGCTGTCCCTCTGACCCTGACGACATCTCTCTCTCTCTCTCTCTATTTTTTTATTTAAACATGTTCAGTACATTAGTACATGGCAGTATTATTTTTCTGTGCTAAAGTTCCCCCGACCGTTGGGGAGCTATTTAAAAGCTTCTGCCGATTATGTTATACAATTATATACATGTTTACGGTGGGTGTAGGAGTAGCCACCTGTGGTACGCAACCTTCATCTGCTGAGTGGGCAGTTGTGTCACATCCACATCAGCAGTGAGGTTGTTCCACCACACCACCGCTGCGATGGAGAAGGCACGTTGGTGGGTGCTGGAGCGGGCCATTGGCACTTCCAGGAGGGAGGCGTTGCTCAGCACCGTTCTCGTCCTGCGCTCAGACCTCCTCCAGGTAGCCCTCAGGTCCGTCAGGTGGGGCACTAGGCCCACTTGTGCCTTGTGTAGCACCGTCAGGGCAGCGACGCGGCGACGGTGCTCCAGGCTGTTCAGCTGGTTCGTGGCTGGTCTTGCCCGTCCCTCGTGTGGGTGTTGTTGTTGTTGTTGTCGATGTTGTTGTCGCTGTGTCTCCCACTGGCTCGGTCGGTGGTGCTGGGTGCCGTTGATGAGGCGTTCAGCCCTCCTCTGCACCTTGTCTAGCAGGTTGAGGTGGCAGCGGGCGCTGGCCATCCAGGTGAGCGGTGCATACTCCATCACTGGACGGACTTGTGCCTTGTAGAGGGTGTTCAGGCCCTCAGCATCGAGGAGGTTCTTCATGCGGCGCAGGAGGTTCACCTTCTGGGAGGCTTTGTGCGCCACCCTTTCAAGGTGACGGTCGAACCGCAGCTGGGAGTCCACCTCCACGCCCAGGATGTCGACGCTGGACTGCAGAGGGATGGTGTCGTTCCCGAATCTCAGTCTGCCGTGGAGTTGCCTCGCGTCCTCCCGAGAACGTGATATTACCATGGCCTGGGTTTTGTCAGGGGCAAACCTGACTTGCCACCTCTTTCCCCAGGCCATTATGTCTGCCAACTGTCTGTTGACGGACTCTATCACGTCCTGGGCTTCCTCCCTCTTGTATGTTCTGGAGAGGGTGCAGTCGTCGGCGTAAGCGCTTGCTGCCGGGATGGTTTGCAAAGATCTCTCTCTCTCTCTCTCTCTCTCTCTCTCTCTCTCTCACACCCACACGATGAATAAATAAAATAGATACAATACATACATATCAGTTTATGCATCGTTTAAAAACAAGGACCACTAGCATGGAATAATAAGCAATTGTAAAATACACGGGTGCCATTGAGATTCACGTCCAAACAGTCCACACACGTAACACCTGCGGACACTAAGCTGCTGGAGGCGCCGCGCGGGCCGTCTTGCTAGAGGTTCTCAGTGACCTCGTCTTTATTCCTTCTTTTTGTAGCACTGAGTAGAGTATAAGTAGAGTATGGGAACAGCGACTAGCGGGATTTTTTTTCTTCACTTTTTGTTGCCCTCGAGCTGCTTCCTTTGTTGTAAAAAAAAATGAGGTCTTAATTAGGCGTTCCCATTCGCACAGTTAGCATTGGATTAATTTTTTGGTGTTCAAGAGGAGAGTATCGAGACACCTCTTTGCCCGAAATTGACCTCTTTTGGCCACTCGTCTATACCCTCTTTTACAGGGGCAGTGATTAGCGGGCTTTTGTTTTGCCCTTGAGCTGCTTCCTTTACTGTGAAAAAAAAAAATCAGGTACAGTAATTCCAGCTGAGAACACTAACCACGCTACTTGACTGCCCTGAATAACCCTTGATGCCCTATACTTAACATCGATGATTCGGTTAAAACTGTCCATCCGCTTACTGATAACATAACACATCACCGATAAAAGGAGGCCGGCGGAGGGACTGAGAGACACATTATTAAACACTTCGTCGCCCAAGCACATACATCTGACAAGACTTTCGTAGGAGTTGTGGGCATTTCCAGGAGTATAGTTTTGGCCCTGGTGGTAGTTTGATCTTTCTTGTGTACCATGAACCTAAAGCACCCCGGATTAGAGCCCAACTGACCTACTTTTTGGCGTTTAGAAATAGTTGACGTGTGAATTGGTAGCGTCTAAGAATACCGACCTGACAGCCTCGGGACTCTGGTCGGTATTCTCAGACGCTTTGGCCTCTCACATCAACTATTTCCAAAGGCCAAAAAAGGGATCAATCGGGTTTTCATGAGTGTTTTTTTCACGTTCACGGTATAGAGGAAGAGTCGAACTACCACCAGGGTCATTGAAGTATCCCTGGAAATGCCCAAAACTCCTACAAAAACCGTGTCAAATATGTGTGCTTGGACGCCGAAATGTTAAGAATATGAACCCTGCTCTAAACCATCCCAGACCTTCCCGCGCCACCTGTTGTCGGCCGCCTCCCGCTAGCCCGGCGTTAGAGTGCGGCCACACTGCACGTGGTTTGCTGGGAGGGTAGAGGGTAGCGGGACGCCTAGCGGGTCAGAGGCAAGAACAAACACATGTTATCTAATAGGAGTGGCCATATAGGACGCGGGTAGCGGGTTCCCTCCAAGCTTACCCGCTACCGGCGTCCTGTACGGCCACTCCTATTAGATAACATGTGTTTATTCTTGCCTCTGACCCGTTAGGCGTCCCGCTACCCTCTACCCTCCCAGCGGTGGCTGAGTCGACAGAGTGACGGCGCCGCGTTCAGGAGGACGCGAGTTCAATCCCCGCCCGGTGCAGGCTGGGATTTTTTAGCCGCCGCCGAGTGGCTTAAAACTACCCACATGCTGTCCAGAAGACCACCTATCAACCCGGACTCTAGATTCTAGGATTAAAGATGAGCTCCGGGAGGGCAGCATGAGCCAATGCAAAATGGCGCCACTATAAACATTCGCCTGCGCCAAAACGGGCTGGGCCGACCATCAGGCCTCACCGGGAAGAAGCTTTGGGCCGACCATCAGGCCCCACTGGGAAGAAGCCTACCGGCGCAATAGGCCGCGACGTAAAAAAAAAAAATAAATAAATAAATAAATAAATAAATAAAAAAACGCGTGCAGTGTGGCCGCACCCTTAGTGTCTCCCGATGGCCTGGTTTTTCCTCGTTAAGGCTTCTTTCTAACTAAACGACCGTGAGTTTAATCAGCGAAAGGTAAAAGCACCCTGCAGTCTTTTCCTACAAGGTCTTTGCTAACGTAACTACCGCCGGGGTGATGTAAATAATGTCAGTGATTTCTGGCGTGGAGGGCGTCGTTTAGGCCGCTCCTTTGACCCGGGCATTCCTGATGAGGCGACGGCGCGCTCCCCTCGGGCCGCGAAGCATCAGTCAGGGGCCATTGGCTGCGGCAGGAGGGGGGCAAGGCGGACTGTTGAGGAGCCGAGAAGATCCAGGTGCGACCGTCCCCACCGGCGCCGCCCGCACATGTCCTGCACCGCGTACTGTCTGACGTGTGTGTGTGTAATAATAATAATAATAATAATAATAATAATAATAATAATAATAACGTTGAAAACCTAAACAGCTGCGTCCATTCAGTGATGAGGAGGATGACAACAGCTGGTGGCGGCACACGTACCTACACAACTGTCCTTCAGGAAAAGAAATGTAAGGTTAAGAGACAAGAATCAAGGTAGTAAGTCGGAGTATCATTGACAACCTAAACAGCTGCGTCCATTCAGCGATGAGGAGAATGGCAACAGCTGGTGATGGCAAGGTTGAGGCTAGGGTTTCCTTCCCGGGATCCCGTGATCCCGGGATCCCGGGATCCCGGCCATAAATGGGCTTTTTTTTCCTTCCCGGGAAATTTACGAAATCCCGGGAAATCCCGTGATACTTGTTTTGTCTGTTTCTCTCGTATGTCGGCGACAAAATACGAAAATGTATGAGAGAGATAGAGAGAGAGAGAGAGAGAGAGAGAGAGAGATATATATGCCTGGGTTAGGACTTGGGAGCGAGACAGCGATGGGTCCATTCAGCGATGAGGAGGATGGCAACAGCTGGTGTCGGACTGTCGGCCCGACACGTACTGTTCTAACAACGTGCCTCGGATGAGTGAGCTTAGTCTATTCTGTTCCATCCCTGTGTAAAGGTGTGTATTACACACCTTTCTGTGTTGTTTACAAATTACAATATTGTGGAACATGGTAGCTTGATGGGGGTCAGTGGAGGTGGTCAGTGCCACTGGCCAAGCTTCTATATGGATATGGTAATATGCAAATATTCATATTCTATACATATGAGGAAACTCCATGTCATTTAAAATACTTTCTTCATACTTTCACACGGTAAGTAGTTACGTAGTTTCTCTGTCTTTTTAAATATATCCTTTAAGAGTCGCTCGGTACTAAAAAAAAAAAAAAAAAAATGTCCAACTGAGGTTCACTTACGAATTATAATAGAGCACATTATCTGCTACGGGAAATCCCGGGATCCCGGGAAAAGTCTGGATTTTTCCCGGAATCCCGGGATGCCATAAAATCCCGAAAACAGGAAACCCTAGTTGAGGCCTCTCACACATACCTAACAACGTGCCTCGGATAGAGAACGCGTAAACGCTGCCTCCTTCACACCCGATGCAAGGGAAAGGAAGATATCACTTGTATTTATAGTTTACGAGAGCTGTCTTGTATAGGCCGACCAACTTCTGTACTGTATCCCTTTGTTCTTGGTCCCGTATTCTCCAGGCGCTCTAGGCTCTCGCAACTATTTCCCAAGGCCACAAGGGAGGTAAGTCGGGTTCTCATGAGTGTTTTCTTGTATCGGCCGACTGTCTTCTGTAATGTACCCCTTTGTTCTTAGTCTCGTATTCTCAGACGCTTTCGGCTCTCACAACAACCATTTCCCAAGGCCACAAAGGAGGTAAGTCGGGTTCTCATGTGTGTTTTCTTGTATCGGGCGACTGTCTTCTGTAATGTATCCCCTTAATCTCAGTCTCGTATTCTCAGATGCTTTCGGTTCCCATAACAACTATTTCCCAAGGCCACAAAGGAGATAAATCGGGTTCTCATGAGTGTTTTCCCCGTTCACGGTGCAGAGGGCTTGTCAAATTATCATTAAACTCATAAAACTGCCCATGGAAATATTAACACAACCTCTACGAAAGCCTTAACTAATGTGGATATGTTACCCCCGAAATGTTTTAGTATATGAGACTTATATTAACGCACACACACACACATACACACACAAGAAGAGGCTGCTGATCGGAGGGCGTCTTTCGTACCCTTGTGTCGGTTCTTAGCATTACGAGGCAAGCAGAGGTAAGTCAGTGGACGTCTGCTTTCCTTCCCACAGTGTCCCGCAGCAAGGCATCACACCTACCTACCTACACCCGCATCGACTGGTCACCGAGAGCTTGGGAACAATAAGACCTGATTCAACGGTGAGAGAAAGAGAGGGGATGACGACACAGTGAGAGAATGATGACACCACAGGGAAAGAGAGGACACCAGAGAATGAGGAATGACAACACAGGGAGAGATGAAACCACAGAGAAAAAGATGAAACCAGAGAAAGAATTATATGACATCACAGAGAGATTTAAAACTACAGAGAAAGAAAGATAGAGAGATGACACCACAGAGAAAGATGACAATACAGAAAAAGGAAGAAATGACACCACAGATAAAGAGAAAAATGAGAGTGAAAGAGAGAATGAGAGAGAGACCATTACAATACACAAGATCATCAATACAACACACTCGCCAATCAGCAAAGCAAAACAAATGAACGTGATGAAGAAAACGAACGAAAAAGCAAGACACGAGGAGCAGCAGGGACACACTAAGGCCGCGAGAGGGTCGCCCAATGTAGAGGTTCAAGAAAATAGAGTGGAAGAGAAAGGGGACGAAGAGATAAAAGAAAGCATGAAAAAACAGGACGTGAGGAGCTGCAGGAACACACTAATGCCGGGAGAGGTGCGCCCAATGTAGAGGTTCAAGATAAAGAGATGGAAGAGAAAGGGGACGCAGAGAGATGAGAGAAATAGTGAAAAAACAAGATAAGAGGAGCTACAGGAACACACTAATGCCTTGGAAGGGAGTTGGATATGTAGGGGAGGAGAAGAGGAACGAGATGCAAAGAGACGGATAGAAAAACCGCTTGAAAAAGAAAGCCACGAAGCGCTGCCAGGAACATACTAAGATCGTAGAAACGGGTTGGATAAGGGAGATGGAAAGGAAGGGATACTTGGGCAGTGGTAGGGGGTAAGATAAGGAGGTGGTAGGGAGGGAGATGCAGGGACGGAAGACAACAGCGTGAAAACAAATCCACGTGGAGCTGCCGTGAACATACCAAGATCGTAAAAAGAGGTTGGATAAAGGAGCTGGAAAGGGAAGGGATACTTAGGCAGTGGTAGTGGGGGTAAGATAAGGGAGGTGGAAGGGGCGGGAGATGCAGGGACAGAGGACAACCGCGTTGAAATACAAAGACGCAAGGGGCTGCCAGGAACGCACTAAGGCCGTGGAAGGTGCGCCCACATTGGAGGTTCAGGGAAAACAGAGCAAACTTGATAACAGGAGCAGAACTTCATCCAAACAAAGACCATGAAAACTGCGATGCTGGGGAGCAGCAGAGGCAGCCGTGAGAATTAAAAGTGCGGAAACTAGGGAGGAGAGTTTTGCATGCGTGCGGCGTTGATGTGTCCTGCGGGGAGGTCGCTGGGAACACACGGACGGAAGCGGCAAAAATAATACCTATATAAAACATTTTCCAGAGAAGGTCATTACGTCAGGATCAAAGAAAATGAGACAGCCGAGTAAAAATTAGAGGGCGAACACGTGAGGAAATGATGAGGATGAGGACGATGTGGCCCGCGTGAAGGTTAAGGAAAAAAAACGTACGCTGACCAAATATTGCGTTATAGCGGGGCACCAATATTGCAACACAGAGTTAAGT
>NC_066552.1:15168789-15191289 GCF_024679095.1 Eriocheir sinensis
CTCTCTCTCTCTCTCTCTCTCTCTCTCTCTCTCTCTCTCTCTCTCTCTCTCTCTCTCTCTCTCTCTCTCTCTCTCTCTCTCTCTCTCTCTCGCAGGCAACATCCATTTGTGACAATCTGGCCCTGTTCCTCTTGTTCTTCAGAGGGACACACACACACACACACACACACACACACACACACACACACACACACACACACACACACACACACACACACACACACACACACACACCCACACACCCACATACACACACCTTCCCCCTCTCCTTCTCACCCGTCCTCAACCCTCGCATTCATCGTCCCTTCAAATTACCCAGACCGCCTTTCACCAATCGCCTAGCCCCATGCACGGCCTTCAGTGATCCGCTTGAGAGGGTTAGCCAGGTCACGGCGGCGCCCTCACACGGCTTCCTCTCACTTGCCTCTCAAAGCGCTCACCACCTAGACCGTAATCATTTTTTTGTCCTCTTTTTATGTAGGAGGGGAGGGGAGTTTCTTGCTGGGTGTTCATTTTCTCGGTTTTCCTTTTCTCTTTACTTTATGCCTCTCTCTCTCTCTCTCTCTCTCTCTCTCTCTCTCTCTCTCTCTCTCTCTCTCTCTCTCTCTCTCTCTCTCTCTCTCTCTCTCTCTCTCTCTCTCTCTCTCTCTCTCTCTCTCTCTCTCTCTCTCTCTAGCTCAGTGGTAGTAGTAGTAGTAGTAGTAGTAGTAGTAGTAGTAGTAGTAGTAGTAGTAGTAGTAGAAGGAGGGGGAGGAGGAGGATAAAGTAGGAATAATGCCACCAACAATATTTACGGAAGGAAAACTAACAAAAACAATAACAACAACAACAGCGGCAACAGAGAACAAGAGAAAAATATTATGCAAAGAAATAACAACAAATGAAGCAGAAGCAACAACAACAACAACAACAACAACAACAATAACAACAACAACAGTAAGAGTATAAACGGTATTCGTGGTAACGGCGGCGGCGGAGGAAGAGGAGGAGGAGGAAAGAGAAAGGAGGAAGCGAGAAAAAGGAAGAAGGTGGAGAAGGGAGAGAAGGAGCAAAAGTGTGCAGGAGAGGGAAGGAGGAAGAGGATCAGGTGGAAGGGGAGGAGAAAAAGGGGGGATCAGGTGGTAGGGAGGAGGAAGAAGGGGGAGGAAGAGGGGGAGCAGAAGGGGGAGGGGCAGAAGTGGTAGGATGGGGAGGGGGATGGGAGGAGGGAGAGAGAAAGGGGAGAGGTAAGGAGGAGAAGGAAGAGGAGAGAGGAAGAAGAGAAAGAGGGGAGGGGAGGAGGCGAGAGAAAGGGGGGGAGAGGTTAGGGGGAAAAGGAAGAGGGAGAGAATTACATAGAATTACATAGAAAATCAGACCACACAGACCCCATGGTCCAGACTTGGTGGTCTGTCCTTTAACCTAAGTGATTTTACATTAATCAGATGGCTCCAAAACGTTGCATTTCTACTCTAGTTGATATTAAGTTGAAGGAAGTGACGGTCGAGCTTATTTTGAAGGAGTCAATCGTGTTACACTGGACCACTGATGGTGGAAGCTTATTCCATTCTCGCACTACAACGTTGGTGAAGAAAAATTTGGTGCAGTCTGAATTTACTTGTCTACATTTGAGTTTTACGCCATTGTTCCTCGTGCGCAAAGTGTCATCGATCATAAACAATGTTGATCTGTCTACATTCGTGAAACCATTAAGTATTTTAAAACATTCGATCAGTTTTCCTCGGAGGCGACGTTTCTCAAGAGAGAACATGTTAAGGGTAGAAAGCCTTTCTTCGTAGGATTTGTTGTGCAAGGAAGGGATCATTTTCGTTGCCCGACGCTGAACACCTTCTAATTTAGCAATATCCTTTGCATGGTGGGAGACAAAACTGTACCGCATATTCCAAGTGGGGTCTGACTAAACTATTGTAGAGCAGTATTACATTTTATTCTTGAATAAAAAGTTTCTTTTAATGAAGCCCAACATTCTGTTCGCTTTATTTGCTGCATCGATGCATTGATGTGAGAATTTGAGGTTTGACGCGATTTTGACCCCCAAGTCCTTGACGCATTGAACGCTTTTGAGTTTAACGCCGCGCATTTCGTAATCGAACTTCTTATTTTTTGTTCCAACTTGAAGGACCTGACACTTGTCTACGTTAAAGGGCATCTCCCACCTATCAGACCAAGCTGAAATTTTGTGCAAATCCTCTTGGAGGCTTTGCCTGTCTTCGTCAGTGAGAACCGAGTTACCAATCTTTGTGTCGTCTGCAAATTTACTAATGCGGTTATTGAGTCCAACATCCAAGTCGTTGATGCAAATAATGAAGAGAACTGGGCCAAGAACCGAGCCTGAGGACGCCACTAGTGACCGGCGCCCACTCTGAGTTAAATCCGTCAATCACTACTCTTTGTTGTCTGTTGCTCAACCAATTCGCGATCCATTGGTTTACTTGACCGTCAATGCCTATTTGCTTTAATTTATAAAGTAATTTATGATGCGGGACTTTATCAAACGCTTTCTGGAAATCAAGATAGACTACGTCCACTGATTTGGTTACGTCATAAACAGTGAAGAGGTCGTTATAAAAGGTTAACAGGTTTGATAGGCAGGATCTTTTGTTTCGGAAGCCATGTTATGAGTCCCCAATTAATGAGTGGCTTTCAAGGTAACTCACAATTTTGTCTCTAATTATGCCCTCAAGTAGCTTACCTACAACCGAAGTTAGACTAATGGGCCTGTAATTACCTGGTACTTTTTTGTCTCCTTTCTTAAAAATCGGTGTCACGTTAGCCTTTTTCCAATCTGAAGGGACGATGCCTTGTCGCAAGGACATATTGAATACGGTTGTGAGGGAGGAGAGTATTTCGCTCTTTGTTTCTTTCAGCAGAGTTGGATATACTTTGTCAGGTCCAGGACTTTTATTTGTTTTAAGTGATTTGAGGGCTTTAAGGACTTCATCGGGTTTTATTTCAAAGTTAGGCAATGCATGCTCGGGATTTACATTAGTACTGGTGTTGGTGGTAGTGATGGGAGGACTGTTATTATTAAACACCGAGGAAAAGTAATTGTTTAATAGGTTTGCAACGTGTTGGCTGCCAGTCACTAGTGCACCGTCGCTGTTTGTTAAGGGTCCAATTCCACTTCTGATTGCCTTTCTGTTGTTTATGTAACTGAAGAAGGATTTCGGATTATTTTTACAGTTGGCTGCAATATTTTCTTCATATCTACGCTTTGCCTGACGCACTAATCTGTTTACTCGTCGCCTGGCATCATTGTAAAGTCTAATGTTTTCGGGCGTGCTTTGTTCTTTTTTTAACCTGTAAGACAATTTTCTCTCCTTGACTGAGTGTTTAATTTCGCTATTAAACCAAGGTGGACTTGTATTAGTGTTAATTCGCTTCTCGCACTTGGGGACAAATGTGTCCTGCTGAGTGAGTAAGTAATTTTTAAAGCTTAGCCAGGCGTCCTCTACATTGCCGTCATCTGATAGTTGCATTTCTATTAGTTTTCGTCGGATTTCTAGAAGTTTGCTCTTTGAAATTGGGCACCTTTACTTTATTTTCAGTCACCGATGTTTGAGCTCTAATGTCATCGCGCACTAGTTTATCGCAGGAACCGAGGTGTTCTCCTACCGTGACATTACTGACTAGGTTATCTTGGGTCGCTATAACAAGGTCAAGTATGTTATTTTGTCGAGTTGGTTCAGAAACCATTTGGCTTAGATAATTTTCCTCTAGAAATTCGATCATTCTATGGGACTCACCTTCTGTACCCGACAGTGTCGCCCAGTCGATATGGGGAGGTTAAAGTCTCCTAGTATCAGTGAGTCGCTGTTATTAAGTGACTGCCTTAAGACGCTGTACATTTCAAGATCGGCATCGAGTGATTGCCCCGGAGGCCTGTAAGTGACAGATATATTTAAATTGACTTTTGCAATGTTTACTCACGCACAAATGTTCAACGTTACTGTTTCTTGGCGTTTTGTCAGTGGGTTGCAAATAGCTTTTTGACAAAAGTGCGACACCACCCCCTCTACGGTTTACACGATCATTGTTGAAGAATCTGTAGCCATCTATGTTGTATTCGGAACTTAAATCAATATTTGTGGTGTCGATAAATGTTTCGGTTATAGCAATTACGTCAAAGTTTTCTGTCAGAGCAAGACATCGCAGTTCATCAAACTTGTTTCTTAGGCTACGCGCATTGAAACTAAGGACTCTTAGGTTACCTTGAGTCTTGGTAACAGAGGCGGTGGTAATGGAGGTTCAATGTTACGAGTCTGTTGCGGTGTATGGTGTCTATTTACACGGGCAGGATGGAAGGACGTGGCTGAGAGTCGTTTTTGTTTTCGGGCGTTACGTACGGCGTCATTGAGGAGCCTTCCGAATCTATCTGCCCCGATGGGGGACAGGTGTATGCCGTCCCTTTGGAAAAGCTTACTCTGGCCGTAGAAATGGCTCCAGGCTTTAAAGAACTCGACGTCAAGCTCTCCGCAGAGAGTCTGAAGGCGGTTGTTGAGGCTGAAGGCCTTACTGTAGAAGTCGCCCTCATCCCACGTCCGTGGTAGAATTCCTGAAATCAAAATATTAGGGGATTTAGACTTATACTGCTGGATGAGCCTACGGTACTTGTCCAGCAGTTCCTCAGACTAGGTCGTGGTGGCGTCGTTCGTACTTGTGTGGAGAACAAAGAGCGAGTCATTAGAAGCCTCATCGGAGACCTCGTCCAGGGCAGCTTTGATGTCGTCAACTCCAGCTCCGGGATAACAGTAGTTACGCCTACGACGGGGGACTCTGCCACAGAATTCAACCACCTGATGGCGAATCATAGAGTCGCCGACCAAGAAGGTGCTCTGTTCCTCGTCCTCCACTCCTCAGTATTAACCAAATCTGTTATGTGTGCAATGAGTAGGATAAATGGCTCTGCAAGGCAGGTCTGGCTCCTCCTCTCTGACAGGGGTGAAGCATTCAACGTCCAGAAAGCTCTACCGGTCCCCTGTGACCGTGTCTTCTTCGGAAGGTAGCTGGACATCAGGAGTGCAGGTGCTGGAGGTGATGAGCGTCACTTGCAGCAGGGGCGACGATGTTGGCCTGGATAAACTCCTGCGAGGTATCAACAGTGCTACAGTAGTTCAGGTGATCTTCTTCTCCTTGGCCAAATCAAACCTTTCGTCCTGTTAGAATGAGTCCTCGTTTCCATCTGTTTTGTGTCAACAGCGAATCTTACACAGACAGTCGATCGTCCTGAAGGAAGAAATGGCCAGAAGTTTCCTGTGCAAGTCGAAAAGCATTTTCTTTAGCGCCATCTTGGTAAGAAGGAGAGAGCAAGTGAGCAGTGTTTATTTTAGCTTTCTTTCTTTTCAATGTAGGAGAACAAGAGGACTGCTTGCTTGTGTGCTGAATGTAGCAAAGCGAGAGATGGGAAGGCATGGAGAGAAGAGAGAGAGAGAGAGAGAGGAGAGAGATCAGGGAAGGCGTAGGAGGAGGAGGAATGGGGGATGGAGGAAGGGAGAAGGGCGAATTTGAAGGAGGAGAGAGTGAGTGAGGAACAGGAGTGCAAGGTGAGTGGGAACGAAGGGTGGGGAGTGAGGGAAGGAGACAGAGAGAGGGCAGGTGGGGGGTGGATTATGAGAGAGGTGGGGTGGTTATGAAGAGAGAGGGCAATGGAGAAGGGAGGCGAAGAATAGAAAGAGGGGAGGGGAGAGAGAGGGGGAGAGGTTAGGGGAGAAGGAAGAGGGGAGAGAAAAGAAAAGAGGGGAGGGAGGTGTGGGGAGTTAAGAGGGGAGGAGCGCAGGTGTGTGGTAATAGTTGTTGTCAGATCAGCAGGACACACCTCAAAACACAACTTGTTTATTGCCCTTCAACCATAATTTTCCTGATAACAACTTCTTCATTCCACACCTTGGATAACACAACTTATTTATTCCGAATCAACAATAATAATTTTCCTGATAACAACTTCTTCATTCCACATAGCCAGGATAACACAACTTATTTATTCGATTCAACAATAATAATTTTCCTGATAACAACTTCTTCATTCCACATAACCCGGATAACACAACTTACTTATTCGATTCAACAACCATCAAATTTTCCTGATAACAACTTACCATTCACATAGCTTCCCAGACAACTTTAACTATTTGTTGATTCAACAATAATAATTTTTCTGATAACAACTTCTTCATTCCACATAACCCGGATAACACAACTTACTTATTCCGATTCAACAATAATAATTTTCCTGATAACAACTTCTTCATTCCACATAACCCGGATAACACAACTTTTTATTCCGATTCAACAATAATAATTTTCCTGATAAATACACATACACCCAACTTCTTCATGTATATCAACCTGATAACTGAACCGCCTTCTTTATTCCGAATCAACAATAATTTTCATGATAAAACACACAACTTCTTTACGCTATTTCATCATATAATTATTTTCCTGATAACACACACACACACACACACACACACACAAAAAAAAAAAAAATCTTTATTCCGCATCAGCCATTATTATTTTCCGTACGAATCAATAACAACACGACACACAACTTCTTTATTACGAGTCAACCCATAATTTCCCGATAACACACTATTGCAGGTCAGCCTGGTACCAAAACAACTTTACTACAACTTCTTTTGTTACAATCAACCATAATTTTCCGATATTACAACTTCTTTATTACGAGTCAACCATAGTTTTCCCGATAACACACAACTTCTGCTTTTTATTACGAGTCAATATAGTTTTCCCGATAACACACAACTTCTTTATTACAGGTCAACCATAATTTTCCCGATAACTTTAACTTCTTTATTACAGAGTCAACCATAATTTTCCCGATAACACACAACTTCTCTGTTACAAAGTCAACCATAATTTTCCGATAACACACACAACTTCTCTGTTACGAGTCAACCATAATTTTTCCCGATAACACACAACTTCTTTATTTCGCATCAATCATAACTTTTTCCTTTGACCGTAGAGGTCCAGGTGCAAATTTTTCGTATATTATTTTTTGTTCGTTTGTTTGTTTTCATTTTATTTAACTCTTTAGCCTTTTAATCTTACCTTTTTATTATTTTTTCTAAGCTTTTTTGGTATTTTTATCTTTATTTTTTCTCAACTTTTTTATCTTTCTCATTTTTTTATCTTTTATATTTTCTTAATTTTTCATTTTATTGTTTTTATAATTTTTAATCTTTATCTTATCTCTTTTTGTCATCGTTTTTTTCATCTATTTTATCTTTTTGCACTTCTTTTTAACCTTTTTTTCTATTTTTTCTTCCTTCATGCCAACTTCGTCTTTGTCGTACGTCAATAACCTTTTTTCATGCACGATATTTTTTTAGTGCGCTTTCCTCCTCTCTTCTTCTCCTCCTCTACCTCTTCTCCTCCTTGTTTCCCAGTAAGCAGCTTTTCTCTCCTCTTCACTCCTCCTCCTCTCCTCTTCCCTCTTTTGTAATGTCATATTCTCCACGGCCGCCCTGTTTTTCACCTGTATTTCTGCTTTTCCTTTGATCCTCTCGTGTGTCATCCTTGTTTCCCCGTCCCCTCTTTCCCTGCGTCCCTTTCCCGGCAAAACAGAGGAGGCGAGTAAAGGCCAAATCGGTGTCTGAGGGAGGGAAGGCTGGGAGGATTTATACGCGCGTCAGGCACTAAGATCGATATTGTCAGACGCTTCCCACCTCCACATCAATTATTTCCATGGGGCAAAGAGCAGTCGGGTTCTAATGGAGGTAGCTTTTTAGGATCACAGTACAGAAGAAGGGTCAGAAACTACCACCAGGGTCATAAAACTACGCCTGGAAAAAATGCCAAGAAGTCTTGTCAAATGTGTGTTTCTTCTTAGGTTCATGGTACAGAATAATTAGGGATCAAACTACCACCAAAGGCCGTAAAACTACCCTGGAAATGCCCAAAGTCTTGTCAAATGTGTGTTTCTTAGGTTCACAGTACAGAAGGTCAAACTACCACCTGGGGTCATAAAACGCTACCCCTAGAACGCATGTAATGTCTTGTCAATGTGTGTGTTTCTTAGGTTCTGTTACCAGAAGAAGGTCCAAACTACCACCAGGGTCTTAAAACTACCCTGGAAATACCCCAAAACTCCTACGAAAGTCTTGTCAAATATAATAGCCTTTTTAGGAGCCAAAATGTTTAAGAATATGGCATTAAAAGGACATTCCATGCCACGCATGACAGCCAAGGCTTAAATGGAAATGCTCATTCTAGGCATTTCCAATAACAGACCCTATGACCCTGGTGATAATCTGACCTTCTTCTGCAACAATGAACCTAAAAGAAAAACTGCTCCACTAAAACCCGACTGATATCTTTTTTTGACCTTTGAGAACAGTTGACGTGACGGCAGGAAGGTCTGACACTGCTCAAGCTAGACATTCCCGTGCCTCTCGTGCGGCGTGCAATGTTTACCCAGCCCGTGCAGCAGCGGCCCAGGGGACAGAGTCAGCTCAGGCACTCTCAATGACTAGATAAACACTTCTTCCCTCTTCCTCGTCGTCGTCCTGGGCTAGCTAATTGAATTCTGGCAGGAGGACTCACGAGAGCTTGCCGTGGCGATGCTCCCGGATTTCAGCGACACTGGTGGTGATGAGTGGTGGTGGTGGTGGTGGGCGTTTCGAAGTGGTGTGTGTGTGTGTGTGTGTGTGTTTCTATCTATCTAGCCATGCATGTATATTGTAATGCCTCTTTAATGCCTCTTTCTCTTTAATAATTTTTCTATTTATCCATCTCTCTATCTATCTATCAATCTTTTTTTTCTTTCTGTGTGTGTGTGTGTGTGTGTGTGTGTGTGTGTGTGTGTGTGTGTGTGTGTGTGTGTGTGTGTGTGAAGGAGAGCTCGTCGGCCTTACATCAGGGGAGAGCTTATGAAAATTCAGAAAGCCTCATCCGTCCTCCAGGGAAGGCATTTTCTGATAGCAATAGCCCGGCGATTTTTGAGAGGCGAGAGGCGCGAACCTATTATACTGTTACAAATAACCAGGCAGAGTAACACACACACCGGCTGTCATGCATGCAAGAGCGCACATGAGGCCTGCCAAAGGGTGAGGCGGACCATTGCCAATTTCCCGACACGTGCAGCCAGAGGGTGGTGATTTACAGTACCCTCAGTGACGACCATATTCTTGAACCTTTCGCCGCCCATGCACACTGTTATTGTGCAAGGCTTTCCGTGGGGTTTGGGCGACTTTCAGAGGTAGTTTAATAGCCCTGGTGAGCCCAGTTCTGACCGTTCTTTTGTACCGTGAACGTGAAATAATACTCACTTGCAAAACCCTGATTAATCTTCTTTTTCGACGCTTTGGAAATAGTTAACGTGAGAGCTCGGGTCTATGGTCAGAGGTTCTCAAACTGGAGTGCCGCGGACAGTGCCGCGGGCGGGTGCCACTAGATCATCGTGAATATTGAATCATTATTTTTTCTTCTTCTTTTATGTTAGTCTGCATTTATTACTGTAAGTTAATCTACTTCAACATTGATGAGTTCTGTTTGAGCATGTACTGTAACCTGTACTGTTAATTTTTGGTTTGGATATGGATAATAAAATTTTAGTTTCATTAATTAAAGTAGATTTAAACAGGTACAATTGTGTATAAGAAGTTGATCCATGTGAAAGTGGGTTAATATTATATTAATGACGGCAATGCAATGACCAATGTGGGGGGGGTGAAAAAGGATTGCCACAAAGGGTTTATATAAGTTTCAGGTGCCATGCTGAAAAAATTGAGGAACTTCTCTGAATACCTGAAAGATACCAACCTTTTAAAGTACCTTAGTAACGCCCATATTCTCGGAACATTCGGCGTCCATGCACACATTCAACAAAGGCTTTCGTAGGGGTTGTGGGCATTGCCATGGACTAACTGACCCTGGTTGGTAGTTTGAGAGTTTCAGAACCACGAACGTGTTGTTGTTGTTGTTACTGTCGCTGCTGTTGTTGTTTTTATTTATTCTGCTTCATCTTCTCCTTTTCTTGCTCTCTCTTCCATTCTCTTTTTTCTCTTCTTCTTCTTCTTCTTCTTCTTCTTCTTCTTCTACTTCCATCATCATCATCATCTCCATCTTCTTCGTCCTAATTCATCTTCTTCTTCTTCTTCTTCTTCTTCTTCTTCTATTATTGCACTATTTTCCTCTTTATTTTATTTTTATTTTTTTTGTTTTGTCTTCTTGTTGTTCTTCTTCTACTTCTTCTTTTACCATCCATACAGTGACTTGCGTTTACCACTCGATTTTGCCCTTTAGAAGTGATTGCTGTAGAGGCGAAGGGGCTTCGTCTAACAACACCAAACGATTAGACCCAGTGCACCTAGCCCTTCACGTGTTTTGTACCTTTTTCTCATTCAATGTTAACACTAAAAGTAACAATTTAAGTAACCAGAACAACATAGAATATAATTAAATATCTAAGTTTGTTCCTTCCCTTGTGAACGCTTGTGACATTAAAAAGTAACTATTTTTAAGGAATCCAGAACAACGCAGTTTCCTTCAGATCAAACCATAAATATATGATTCTTTCTCATTTACCGTTAACACCATAAGTTGTATTATTTTTTGAGAAACAAGAACAATATAACTTTACGATGCCGCTTCGAATTAAACATTCTAAACCACTTGACTGCCCAGTTTCCTACAAGAAGACATCACCAAGCTACAGAAATGAAACAAAATGTGGACTTTTCCTATAATGCTAATGAAGAGGAAAATGTAGTCCTGCACCTTGTGAGGGCATCCAGCATACCAATTCCACATGGGAAACACTCCACCTATCCGCAGGAGCAGAAAGACCTGGAAATATATGTTACCAGGCTACCAGTGAAACGAAATCCGTGCAAATCGTCATATATTGTATTAACGTTAACGCTTAAAACTAAATATTTTGAGAACGCTGCTCCAATTACTATACATTAAACATCCTGATTCCTAACTTTCTCTCATTAACAGCTGACGCTAAAACTAACTATTTTGAGAAGCCAGAACAACATTTTTGACGCCTTGAATTATACATCAAACATTTGATTTTAAACTTTTCCTCTCGATAACGTTGATGCTAAAACTAACCATTTTTGAGGTAGCCAGAGACATGCACATTTTTGTGCAGACTGGAATTAAACATCCACGCTATCCGAGTCTAAACACTTCTCTTCTCTTTCTTTCTGCATAACTCACATAATACGAACTTTCCGCTCCTCAACGAGTCAGGCGGAGGAGGAAACACGCATACTTCATCAAAGCAGAGGCGGGGCGCAATATGAAGATCCGGAAAAGTCTCTGCTCGTGAATGTTAATCATGTGGATGCTGTTTTCTGGGTGCCCGAAAGGAACACACAGGGGAAGCGGCACGTGTGCAAGTGTTACCGAATTATTGTGGTAGCTATTATCAGAGATCCATGAGAGGGCATCCAGGAAATCAAGAAGAGCGGAATTTAGACCCCAAAGCAGAAGTCCCCTCTGATGAGTGAAAAGGCCTGGATATGAAGTGACCTTGGTAAAACACAGGAAGCTTTTGAAATGGCGATTATATGACGAAGTACCTGTAACAAATTTAGACACATAAACAGTCCCATAGACGAGCAGACACAAATGCCATAACAATAAAGAGTAGTCGTGACGGTCAAATACAGAAAACACAGAACTGAGCAGTAATGTGAAGTTCTCAATCTTCGTCATGCAGAAAAATTCCTTACACGAGCTCACACTGATTGCCTGGGGAGGCCGGTGGCCGAGTGGTCAAGCGTGCGATGAGCTTGAGTGAGCCCGTGGACCTGGGTTCGGAGAACACCCGAAACGCGTTGTTTTTACAACAACCATCGCATAGTGGCGGAAGATTACAAGTGCTGCCCAGATCTTCATATCAACCTAGCTTCAACGACTTCGTTCTGATGACGTGGAGCACCGAGGGGGGCAGCATGGGTAAACTGGAGGTTATACATCACGGCAGACACACTAAAATAGAAATTCACCTGCGCCGCACTAACAGGCTGGGGTCGTCAGATACCCCTCAATACAGCCCTACCAGGCGCTACCATTAGCCAGAGTGTATAGGATTGTATGAGGTGCCCAATTCGAGCCGGTTACAAAGACACTGGAAGTGACGAGGATTTTCAAAGAAACTTCGTCTGAAGCAGAAAATCCGCCTGCCTCGCACGTTGTCTTCCTACGAGATTCAAAGCCCTGCAGAGTACCCGCGTGACGCTCTGCATGTTAATTAAAACCATAAACGGCACTCTGTCTCAGGTTGAGGGCCACGGCTGCTCCTGGTCCTTGTCCGCAGCCTTCACCCCGCACCCCGTCGACCCTTGCTTCATAAATGGCTCCAAGTCCTCAAAGACCATGGATCAAGCGTCATGTAAAGAAGTTGCTGTGGTTTTAGGAGACAAGGGGAACAAACAAACACACAAAGACCACTTGTTATTCTCCAAGACCTTTCGGCTTTGGCTTATAACTGTAACTATTTTCAAGGCCACAAAGAAGATTACTCAGGTTCTCATGAAGTGTTTCTTCACGTTCATGGTACAGAAGCAATCAGACTCACTAGCCTCCATGAAACTACCCTTGGACACACTAACACAGCCCCTATAAAAAGCCTTATCAAATGTGAGAGTGTTTTAAGTTTAATGAATGAAATGTTTGAGTCTATGAACCTAGGACACCTAGAAGACAACTGATAAATAGTGCGTGTTTTAGGACACAAACACAAACATTAGGACACCAAAAAAGAACTGCTGCGATATAGTGGATTCCATGAGGATAGAAAACCACACATCAAGACGCATACGAAGACAGCAGGTATATCGTGGTTTAAGGAGACACACAAACACACACACACCTAACACACAAAACCGACTCAAGACATCACCCATCCACACAAAAACAAGATGCGAAGAAAAAAGGTATGGTTACATGAGAGAAAGTAGAAAAAGGAAGAAGAGAGGAAATCAAGCAGAAGAGCAGAAGAAGCCTCCAAATATGTGGAAAAATCAGAGGCTTAAAAACACACATTACAACTGGGATATCGTGGTTCCAGAGGACACAAAAAACAACTCGACATCACTTATAAGCACACAAACAAGCTTAAGTATAAGTAAAGCCGAAGACACTAAAAAGGACATAAAAAAAGAACAATTGGGGCTTACCGTGGTTAAGAAGACAGGCAAACAACATACTAAGATACACACTGAAAACAACTCAAGACATCTTATAAACACACCAACAAGCCCTGATTCTATAAATGCAAGACGAAGACAGAAAAGACTATAATAGAGAGAATGGAGTTGGGACACACCGTGGTTAAGAAGACGAGGCAAACAACACACAGAGACACAAGAAAACAACACAAGACATGTCCTTATAAATACACAAACAAAAAGAATAACTATAAAGTAAACCGAAGATTAAAAGACATAAAGAAGACCAACTGGGACACCGTGGTTAAGAAGACAGGCACAAAACACACTAACACACAAGAACTACAGGTCAAGACATCACTCGATACACAAACAAATCTAGAAAGTAAACAAAGAGGCATACACACACCGATTGTTAAACTCCTTATTCTACTTTTCCTTTTCTTCCCCTCCTCCTCCTCACTCCTCCTACACTCCTTCTGTCTTCTTCTTCTTCTTCTTCTTCTTCTTCTTCATACTTAATCCTCTTCCTCTTCTTCTTCTTCTTTAACCTTCTTCTTCTAACTTCTTCTTTTCCTCTCCTCCCTCCTCCTCCATGTAATCTTCATCCCCAACACACACGGGTCTTCGATGCTTAAACATTTACAAGTCGTTT
This sequence comes from Eriocheir sinensis, assembly GCF_024679095.1. Lineage (NCBI taxonomy): Eukaryota > Metazoa > Arthropoda > Malacostraca > Decapoda > Varunidae > Eriocheir > Eriocheir sinensis. Next base: position 15,182,596 of record NC_066552.1, read on the forward strand.
CCATTATAGGTCTCCTCGCCTCTGGCTTGACGACCTCCGCGCGCCACACCCTCCACGACCCTCCGACCCAAGGCACCGCTGGTCGACCGCTTCAAACAGCCAACTGAAGACCGGACGACAACAAATAAAATACTGGCTGTTCCGTCAACCAGCGGACATTGTCACTTTGTTGATGGCGTATTGAAGTTCTCTATAACACACATAGATGAATGGGAACTTGCTACGTGTGGAGTTGGGAGGTGGAGACTGACGGAGAGAGTTGAGGAAATGAAGTGATCACAGAACAGCGGTTCGTTTAGGTTAGACTGGGCGTGACCCGTGATCCAAACCCAGTGTTAGTGCCAGATTTTGAAGAACCCAAACTACGAGGGCTTGAAGATATCTTGAAGAGGTAAACTGGGATAATTTAGGGATTCACGCGAGGGCCAAGAACTGCGGATTGGAGGCCAGGAGGAACCAGATGAAAATGTCTTAATAATGGTTAGTTAGAGTAATCATTAGAGGGCAAAAGAACAGCATATACCACAGCGAACACTTAGAAAAAAAACAATGATGATCCTAAATTGGATGACTCGTGGACTAAAAACACAGAGATTGGGTTAAAGAAGGAATTTATCAGAAAATAAAGAATGGGGAAACTACATCTCCAGGGCCAGTACGTCAGAACTATCTAGATTGAATTAAAGAAAAACACACCAGGAATAGCAAAAAGAACTATGAGATCAAAGTAATGCAAATGAGGGCGAAAAGTAATCCTAAAGGGCTTCTTTCAGATGTTATGGGAACAAAAACACGGGAAAATTGGACCATGCAGAATCAAACACAGGAGCCTAATGTGAAAATTACGAAAATATGAGCACATTGTTGAACGACTACTTCCTTTCAGTATTCACACAGAGGATCGAACGACTATACCGGAAAGAGTTCAGGTGTACGAGGAGCGGGGATGACACCGATAAATTGAGGATATAATCATTTACCAGGCAAGTAGTTCAGGATAGAGATAGATAAAGCTTAAGAAGAACAAGTCGCCAGGTCCTGACAGGATATTCCGAGGGGTGATTAAAGGAGCTGGTGATATAATCAGTGACCCACTAACCGACATCTTTAAGATGTCGGTAAATACTAACTATGTGCCGAGCCTATGGAAAGTAGCCCTAATGTGACGCCGATTTGCAAAAAAGGGGACAGGTCAGTTTACTTCAAACTATCGCTTAATTAACTTAACATCTGATTTATGAGGGAAGATGCTGGAGTCCATAATAGCCAGGAACATTCAGGGAGCATTTAAGAAACATAAGCTTAATTCACACGACTCGCAGCATGGGTTCCTAAAAGGTAGGTCATGTACCTCCACCAATCTCTTGTCCTTCTACAATAAAGAAGTATTTGGGGCGGTTGACAGAGATGAAAATTATGATGTAATCTATCCTTGATTTTAGTAAAGCGTTTGACAAAAGTTCCTCACCAACGACTGTTGCTTAAATTACAGAGCTCCACGGAGTAGAGGTAAGATGAGTTTTGAACTGGGTTAAAGGCGTGGCTTAGCAATGAGAAGCAAAGGTACCAAATCAATGGTAAAAGAATCTGACTGGGGATGTGTTACGAGTAGGGTCCCAGAGTTCAATTATTAGGTCCACTTTTGTTTATTATTTATATCAATGACTTGAACACTTTAAGGAATTGAAGTAGTGATGTTAGTAAATTTGCAGATGATACCAAGATCAGTGGGGAAGTAAGTATTAACAGGTCGGATCAGGACGCTAGTATTCTCCAAAATTGAACTCAACAGATTATGACTGGAGCGGATAAATGGCAGATGGAGTTCAAATGTGAGGAAGGTGCAAGTATTCTGAGTGTGGGTAGGAACAACCCCTCACATAACTATTGCTTAAATGTCACTCTCATAAGTAGGTCTGGGTGCGAGGGAGGATTTAGGGGAACCTCTTAATGGCTCTGATCTCCGTCAAGGGCACAATGCATTCAAGCTAGGGAAATCGAGCTAATAAGTTACTGGGATTTATTTCAAGGAGCGTAAGCAACAGAAGCGAAGTCTTCCTCAAACTATATTTTAGCATTAGTTGAACCTCATCTTGACTATGCGGTTCAGTTCTGCAGTCACCTTACTATTAGAATGGAATATCAAAATGTTAGAATCGGTGCAGAGGGGGAGTGACTAAGATGATTCAGGGTTGAGAAACTTTGCTATACGAGGAAAGAAGACTTAAACAGTTAAACTTACATTCTCTAGAAAGGCAGAAAGGTGCGTGGAGACATGATCGAGGTTTATAAATGGATGAAGGGCTTTAATAAGGGAGACATTCATAAGGTTTTTGTTGGTAAAAGAGAAACCGAATTGGTGAGACCCACTGAGGTAACAGGTTAAACTGGATAAATTCAGATTCAACGAGGGACATAGGCAAAAGAATTGGTTTACCAATAAAGGGGTGAACGGATGGAGTAAGAATGAAACACTTGATCATGTGGTGAGTGCCAATACAATTGTCACATTCAAAAATAGACTAGATAAATTCATGGACAGCGATATTAGGTGGGGTTGAATACTTACGGGAGCTTAGGGTCAAAGGAGCTGCCTCGTACAGAGCCTACCGAACCTCTTGCAGAACTCCTGCGTTCTTATGTTCTTATGTTCTTATGATAGATAGATGGATGGATAGATAGATACAGATAGATACACATAGATGGATAGATAGATACAGATAGATACACATACAGATGGATAGATAGATAGACATATAGTTTATTGGCCACAGTATGCAGGTATAAATGGTGATATCCACACACACACACACACACACACACACACACACACACACACACACACACACACACACACACACACACACACACACACACACACACACACACACACACACACACACACACACACACACACACACACACACACACAGATGGATAGATACATAGATAGATAAATATGATAAATGATAAATGGATGGATGAGATAGATATAGCTTATAAGTATAGACCACAGTATGCAGGTATAACTGTTAATATTAGACACACACACACACACACACACACACACACACACACACACACACACACACACACACACACACACATTACATAACATCCTGATTAACTATACCCTTTTTTTACTAAGTTAACTAACCTATACCTAGCAACAACCGACTAATCTTACCTTACCTAACCTAACCTAACAAACCCTAACCTTACATAACGACCTTCCCATCATATGCACAACCATTCCACACATCATACAGGCTAAGAAGACAAAGGTGGTGAGGATGGTAGGTGATTGTAATGAGTAATTGGTAGTGATAAGTAGAAGTAAATAGTAGTAAGTAGTAGTAGTAGAAGTAGTAGCAGTAGTAGCAGCGGTTGTGGTGACTCCTGTTTATCAGTAGTTAATGCATATGTGACCCCACCTGAATAAAGCGATATTCTGTGGCTGTGTGTTACGTTATCCATGTTCATCATCAACCGTATGCCTTGTTTTGCTCCAGCTGGGGAAGAGGGAAACACAGGGGAAGGAGGAGGAAAAGGGCAGAAACATCACAACAAACTTCCCTCATCCAGCGTCACCCCACCTCCTTGCCATGTAACCAAATTGGTATGTGTGTGTGTGTCTGTGTGTGTGTGTGTGTGTGTGTGTGTGTGTAGCTGTCCTCTAGTTTCTCCGTCCGTCAGTCACCCAGTCGTGCTTGTCTGGTTGTAATGGTTGTCTGTCTGTCCTGTCTGTCAACTGTACTATCTATTTATCCATCTATCTATCTGTGTCTCTCTCTTTATCTATTTCGTTTCTGTTCTCTCTGCATATAAATGTCTGTCTGTCTCCAATTACCTGCTTCTCTGTTTGTCTGGCTGTTAATTTGTCTGTCCCTATCTGTCTGTTTAACTACACCAGCCTAATACCTCTCCTTCTCTCTCTCTCTCTCTCTCTCTCTCTCTCTCTCTCTCTCTCTCTCTCTCTCTCTCTCTCTCTCTCCCTCTCTCTCTCTCTCTCTCTCTCTCTCTCTCTCTCTCTCTCTCTCTCTCTCTCTCTCTCTCTCTCTCTCTCTCTCTCTCTCTCTCTCTCTCTCTCTCTCTCTCTCTCACCTATGTAGTCTGTTTTCCAAACCTTCACGTTGAATCTAAGCTCTCAAAGACACAAAGTTTACGTTGCATAACCAAACGGAAGGAAGGAAGGAAGGAGGAAGGAAGGAAAATGAAGGGAAGGAAGTAGGAAAAAAGAGGAGTTAGTACATTCAAGCTCTCAACACACGCACTTTGACAAACGTAACACCAAAAGAAAGGAAGGAAGGAAAATCTGGAACAAAAGGAAGGAGAGGAGGAAGAAAGAAGGGAAGAGCAGTCAAGCTAATCCAACATTTAGACAAACACAACACCAAAGAAATGAAGGAAGGAAGGAAAATGGCACAAAGGAAGAAGGGAGAGAAAAGATGAGGAGGCAGTCAACCTCTCAATACACCTAGACTAACGGTAACACCAAATAAAGGAAGGAAGGGAGATAGGAAGGAACATGGTACCCAGTGGAAGGAGGAACAGAAGAGGGAAAGAAGGGGAAGTAGTCAAGCTCTCAACACAGTAAGACAAACGTTACCACTCAGTCCAAAGCTCCCAACATTTGCAAACATTATCACAAGGCTCTTCATCTCATCAACTCTCCTCCTCTTACTGATAGTCTTCTACCTCTTAAATCCATAACCGCCACATTGCCTCTCTTCTCTATCTTCTATCGATATTTTCATGCTGACTGCTCTTCTGAGCTTGCTAACTATATGCCCCTCCTCCTCATAGCCCCTGGGCTGCACTGACTTCTACTCTTAGCTCATCCCTACACTGTCCAAACCCCTTATAAGCAGGAGTCAAACGCATCTATTATTTCCATCCCTTACACTTTTACATTCTGAAAGCCCCAAACAACCTTCTTTTTTGTGTGTATTTTCTCCGTTTATGACTTCAATTCCTCCTGAAATTGACCTCTTGCACATCCTTTCTAAATCCTTTTTTACATAGGCAGTGATTGAGGTTTCTTTCTTCACTATTATTTTTTTTTGCCCCTTAAAATGCTTCCCTTTACTGTAAAAAAGAAGAATCAAGGCAAAAGGTTATCCCTGGCTCCGGCTCTCGACACACTAACTAAGGGAAAATTATGACTTCATGACGCTTCTTGTAAACACGAAACAATCAATATTAAACCTGGGACAAAATAAATACATGAGCTATCGTTTAAAGGCGCACAGGTAGCAGCTGGTCTTCCATCCACGCTGCACAGAAGCACATGCCAATTCTCTGGACACACTTAACTGTAAACAAAAACAATTTATTTCAGTGTTCACGTCCGAGGAATTAAGAGAACAAGAATTAAATTAGAAAATAAACTGATGGATGAGAGTATAAGGGGAAGGCCTCGAGATAGATAGATAGATAGATGGAATGCTAAATGTATAGATAGATAGATAGATAGATAAATTGAGAGAGAGAGAGAGAGAGAGAGAGAGAGAGAGAGAGAGAGAGAGAGAGAGAGAGAGAGAGAGAGAGAGAGAGAGAGAGAGAGAGAGAGAGAGAGAGAGAGAGAGAGAGAGAGAGAGAGAGAGAGAGAGAGAGACGCCCAATTACCATCTCAATGTAGACAAAAGTTTAATGTTGTTGTTATTGTTGTTAAGGATGCATTTCTTTTTATCTTTATTTTCATCATTTTCCATAACTCTCTCTCAAACGTCACAGCTGATGGTCATTGTATAAAAGGGTGTATAAACGCAGTATGGCCACACGTAAGACAACAGACCAAAGACATAAAGGAAAAGCAAGAACAACGTCAGTAAAGTCCTGGAGCAAATAGACCAGAACGACTAAGGAGAGAGATGATATGGAGAAATCATGTGTGTGTGTGTGTGTGTGTGTGTGTGTGTGTGTGTGTGAGGGGGCGGAATGAAAACGGCGGGTAATGTGCGATGGTGTATGGATAAGGAACAGATGAGGGGGGAAAGGCAGAGATATGGGATGAGGGCGGCGTGAGTGAACCAGCAGGACGCGGGGTTGCGTGCTCTCAGCCGCTTCCTTCCACCCCTCACATCAACTTTAAGTTTCAAAGGCCAAAAGGATTAGTCGTGAATGTTTTGATTCATGGCATGAAGAAGTTGGTCAGACTACCACCAGGGCCATAGAACTACCCCTGGAAATGCTTAGAACTCAACGAAAGTTTGTCAAACGTGTACCCGGAGCCGAAATATTAGCTGTTTCACCCAGACACACACACACACACACACACACACACACACACACACACACACACACACACACACACACACACATAAGGTCATTTGCTGCCCCAGAGCGTTGGTTAGTTGGTGGAAATTATGGACTTCAGCGGTAGTGTTATGCAAAGTTCTGACAATCCGATGAACCATAAGTAGTAAGGGTCGTAGTCTTAACATTTCGGCGCCCTGGCACACACATTTGACAAGGCATTAATAGGAGGTTTGAGTATTTCCAGCGGTAGTTTGGCGACCCTGGTGGTGTGTGTGGTCGTACCATGAACGTAAAGAACATCTGCGAGAACGCGTTTAGATGATACAGTATTAGTAACATATAGTGACAGAAGTGAGGGGCATTACATATTAAACATTTCGTCCTCGCTACACATTTGGCAGTTTCATTTCGTACGAGTAGTGAACTTCTGTGGATAGTTTTATGATTCCTCGATCGATGGTAAATAAACAAGCGACGTCACTCCGGCACTTTTTAATCACTGCGCGCCGGCTCAACAGCGGCGACACCTGCTATAACACCTGTGAACTTGATTACGCGAACACACCTCAGTTGGGAGAGCCAGGTGAACATGCAAGATATTTTTTTATTTTTACAGTAGAGGAAGCAGCTCAGGAGCAAATATAAATGAGAAACAAAAAAAAACGCTAGTCCCAGTTCGTACTTATAGTATATAAGAAAGTATAAAATGAGGAAGGCAAGAGAGGTCATCAAAGAGAGGTAAAGTGAAGATACGCTATAGCTACGCGTGGCCTCGGAAGCTCATCTCCGTCACATTAACCCTTGAACCTTTTGTGTGGAAAAAATGAAATAATTGTGAAGAAGTTAATATACGATTCTTCTATTTATCATAATGTTCAGCCTTGCCAATTTAAGATCTTTCTGATTATTTTCTCCTCCTCCTCCTCCTCCTCCTCTTTCTTCCTTTCTTCTCAGCGTACCGACAAAACAAAACTTCTTTTCCTTCATTTTCCTCCCTCCTCTTCTTCTTCTTCCTCTCTTCTTCTTTCCCTCAGCGCACCGACACACCAAACTTTTTTCTCCTTCTGTTTCGAGACCAAGAAGAAAAAGAGACGCAACAGTTTCCTCACATCTCTTCGAACGCGCGTCTTGTTATATTAATCTAAGTTCTGCCGGATCCAACGACTACTCGGTCATTCTTTCCTCCTCTTCTCCAATTTGTTGTTGTTGTTGTTGTTGTTAAGGTGGTAGTGTGGTGGTGTGGTGGTGAGTTTTGTCATTGTTTACTTTTTCCCATTTTATTTTTTCCTTTTATTAATCTTCTTCTCTATCATCTTTTCTTCTTCTTCTTGAACTTATTCCTTTGTTTCACTCTTTTCTTTCTTTTTTTTCCTCCCTTTCTTCCTCTTCCCTTTTCTTCTCCCTCCCTTCTTCCTCCTCTCTCCTCTCCTATCCTCCTCCTCCTCCCTCCTCCTCCTCCCTCCTCCTCCTCTCCTCTCCTCTCCTCTCCTCTCCTCCTCCTCCTCTATGTACCGACACGGCGGACTTCTTTTCCTTCATTCCCAAGACCAAAGTAAAGACGAAGAAGAAGAAGAAGAAGAAGAAGAAGAAGAAGAAGAAGAAGAAGAAAAAGGGAAGGGGGAAGTTGTCCAAAGTCGGCGGCGCCACCCAAACATATTACTTCTAGGGTTGTTGTTGTTGTTGTTGTTGTTGGTGTTGGTGGTGGTGGTGGCCGCGACGTAATCACAATATTTCCTTGACTTGCCAACTTGTGTGTGTGGTGGTGGTGGTGGTGTGTATGTGTGTGGTGGGGGGGAGCTCACGACCTGGCTCCTCCTGGCCCCCTTCCAAAGTCTTTAGCCTCGCCTCTCTCTTTATCTCTTTCGTCACTTGCCCTTTTCTTTCTTTGTTTTGTGTTCGGGCCTGTGTCTTTCTGTTTCTCTGTCTGTCTCTGTCTCTTTCTCTAACTCCCCCCCCCACACACACACCTTATGCCTAACTTTAAGGATGAATACGTATGATAAAACTTACTTGACAATACATGTAGACAAGAAAAAAAACTACACAAAACAAACACAAACTAACTGATATATAAGTAGGAGGTAAAAAAATAAAAAAAAAACATACACTCACACATAAACAAACAGACCATCAAATGAATATGTATACATCCGAAACTCAAAACAACGTCAAGAGGAATAATAACAGCAACAACAACAACAACAGCAGCATCTCACTTACCCTCACCCCCAGCCTTCCTCTCTCTCTCTCTCTCTCTCTCTCTCTCTCTCTCTCTCTCTCTCTCTCTCTCTCTCTCTCTCTCTCTCTCTCTCTCTCTCTCTCTCTCTCTCTCTCTCTCTTTTTTTTTAATCAAGGGCATAGTACGAAGAGGAAGTGGGTTAGTGGTGAGGTACAGGTGGGGAATAGGAAAGACAGTAGGAGTGTACAGTTGTA
>NC_066552.1:15196289-15200582 GCF_024679095.1 Eriocheir sinensis
GGATAGGTGGAGAAACTGTGTTTTTGAGGCGTTGAAGGACACCAGTTTCTTCTTGCCCCAATCGGAAATAATAGTAAGGTCTGAGGCTAAGCGTTCTGCAGCCTCCAGCCTTGAGTCGTTAAGTTCCTGTAGGGTGGGTCTTCTATTAAAAGAAATTGAGTAATGCAGAGTGGAATCATCGGCGTAGGAATGGATAGGACAGTTCGTTTTGGAAAGAAGATCATCAATGAACAACAGAAAAAGAGTGGGAGATAGGACAGAACCCTGTGGGACACCACTGTTAAGAGATTTAGGGGAAGAACAGTGACCGTCTACCACGGCAGAAATAGAACGGTCAGAAAGGAAACTGGAGATAAAGGAGAAGGATAGAAACCGTAGGAGGGTAGTTTGGAAAGCAAAGATTTGTGCCAGACCCTATCAAAAGCTTTTGATATGTCCAGCGCAATAGCAAAGGTTTCACCGAAACGGCTAAGAGAGGATGACCAAGAGTCAGTTAAGAAGGCTAGGAGATCACCAGTAGAACGCCCCTTGCGGAACCCATACTGGCGATCAGATAGAAGGTCAGAAGTGGAAAGGTGCTTTTGAATCTTCCGGTTAAGGATTGATTCAAAAGCTTTAGATAGACAAGAAAGTAAAGCAATAGGACGGTAGTTTGAGGGACTGGAGCGGTCACCCTTCTTAGGCACAGGCTGTATGAAGGCATACTTCCAGCAAGAAGGAAAGGTAGATGTTGACAGGCAGAGGCGAAAGAGTTTGACCAGGCAGGGTGACAGCACGGAGGCACAGTTTTTAAGGACAATAGGAGGCACTCCATCAGGTCCATAAGCCTTCTGAGGATTGAGGCCAGAGGGCATAGAAAACATCATTTTGAAGAATCTTTATAACAGGCATAAAGGAGTCAGAGGGGGGATGAGTAGGAGGAATATGCCCAGAATCGTCCAGAGTGGAGTTTTTAGAAAAAGTTTGAGAGAAGAGTTCAGCCTTAGAGATAGATGAGACGGCAGTGTTGCCGTCAGGACTGAGGAGTGGAGGGAAAGATGAAGAAGTGAAGTTAGAGGAGATGTTTTTGGCTAGATGCCAGAAGTCACGGGAAGAGTTAGAGAAAGCAAGGTTTTGGCATTTTCTATTAATGAAAGAGTTTTTGGTTAGTCGGAGAATAGATTTGGCACGATTTCGGGCAGAAATGTAAAGTTCATAATTAGCATTAGTTTGAAGGCTCTGGTACCTTTTGTGAGCTACCTCTCTATCATTGACAGCACGAGAACAAGTGTGATTAAACCAAGGCTTTTTAGCGTGAGGAGTAGAGAAAGAACGAGGAATGTATGCCTCCATTCCAGAGACAATCACGTCTGTGATGCGCTGAGCACACACAGAGGGGTCTCTATCCTGGAAGCAATAATCATTCCACGGGAAATCGGAAAAGTACATCCTCAAGTCGTCCCACCGAGCTGAAGCAAAATGCCAGAAGCATCGCCTCTTCGGTGGGTCCAGAGGGTGTACAGGAGCGATAGGACAGGATGCAGAAATAAGATTGTGATCGGAGGAGCCCAACGGAGAACAGTTTGACAGAATAAGCAGAAGGGTTTGAGGTAAGGAAGAGGTCTAGAATGTTGGGCCGGTCTCCAAGACGGTCGGGAATACGTGTAGGGTGCTGGACCAACTGCTCTAGGTCGTTGAGGATAGCAAAGTTGTAGGCTTGTTCACCAGGATGGTCAGTGAAAGAGGATGAAAGCCAAAGCTGGTGGTGAACATTGAAATCTCCTAGGATGGAGATTTCAGCGAAGGGAGAGTGGGTCAAGATGTGCCCCACTTTAGAATTCAAATAGTCAAAGAATTTTACATAGTTGGTAGAGTTAGGTGAGAGATAAACAGCACAGATGTATTTAGTAATAGAATGACAATGAAGTCTCAGCCAGATGGTGGAAAATTCAGAAGAGTCAAGGTCGTGGGCACGAGAGCAAGTGATGTCGTTGCGCACGTAGGCGCAACATCCAGCTTTGGATTGAAATTTAGGATAGAGATAGCAGGAGGGAACAGAGTAGAGATTGCTGTCAGTAGCCTCAGAAACCTGTGTTTCGGTAAGGAAGAGAAGGTGAGGTTTAGAGGAGGAGAGATAATGTTCCACAGAATGAAAATTAGAGCGAAGACCGCGAATGTTGCAGAAATTAAGAAGAAAGAGGTTCGAGGAGTTATCAAGACACCTCTCGGGTCGGCAGCCAGAAGGGGGGTTCTCCCTGCTTGCAACATGAATACTCTACACTCGTTAAATAAAGTAGGAAATGTTGAATGTGAGAAGCGAGGGAAGGGCGTAGATGATGAAATAAATGTTCCGTCGGTGAAATTAAATAAGAGAGGAAAAGTAAAGAAACAATAAACCAATGATCTTTATACACCAGTGATATTAAATAGGAAATGTTAGATTGAATAAAAGAGGAAAGTGAAGGGAACAGCAGATGAAATATTCGCTCCGGCTATTAAGTTACATAAGAAAAGATGAAAGAACAGTCGACGAGTGAAAGTCAGCTGTTAATTTAAGAAGACAACGAGGTCCTTGCAACATGAATAGCTACCTTACACAAGCTATATTAAATAGGAAATATTGGATTGAATGCGAGAGGCGAGGAAAGTCAAGGTTATAGATGAAATATTCGCTCCGTTTATGAAATTATACACGAGAAGAAGTAAAACAACAGTAGAAAAATCCACTTCAGACACACGTTATTTAAATAGGAAATGTTGAAATGAATAAAAGAGGAATGTGAAGGGAACAGCAGATGAAATATTCGCTCCGTCTATTATATCACACACGAAAAGATGAAGAACAGTTGACGAGGGAAAGTCAGATGTTAAATTAAAATGACGAAGACCTTACACACGTTAGATTAAATAGGAAAAGCTGAACTGAATATAAGAGGAAAGGAAGGGTATGGCAGATAAAGTACTCGTTCCGTCTATGAAATTATAAATACGAGTAGAAAAGTAAAAGAACAGGTCGGGGTAGCGAGAGAGGAAACAGAAATTATACATAGTGAAGGAGTACAATCGGAAATATAAAAGACTGGACTGAATGCGAGACGAAAGTGAAGGCTAAGGCAGATGAAAGAGTCGTTCCTTCTATGAATATAAATACGAGAAAGAACAGCTGGCACATGCACCTCAGCTGTTACATTAAAAAGACAAGGTAGTGCTTGCAACATGAATGCTCTACACGCGATAAATGAAATAGAAAATGCTGAACTGAATGCGAGAGAAAGGGAAAGGGTTTGGGAAATAGATATATACACGAGAGAGAAGGAAAAAGAACGACAGAGAAATGCACCATGGCAATTATATTAAAACAACGAAGTGCTTACAGCATAAATAATGCCTAATAATACCTTTGACACGATAAATTATATATGAAATAATGAATTGAATGCGAGAGAGAGAGAGAGAGAGAGAGAGAGAGAGAGAGAGAGAGAGAGAGAGAGAGAGAGAGAGAGAGAGAGAGAGAGAGAGAGAGAGAGAGAGAGAGAGAGAGAGAGAGAGAGAGAGAGAGAGATGAGAGAAGTTTAATTAATGTATTCCGCCCAGCAGTAACGAGGCTGTGGGGGAGAAGAACGCGTCGGGCAGCAGCAGGGAGCAGGAGGAAGACGGGACACAGGTCGGCACTGTCAGACGCTGCCGCCTCACACATCAACTATTTCCGAAGGCCAAAAAGGGGATGAATCGGGTTCTAATGAGTGTTGTTTTTAGGTTCACGATACAGAAGAAGGGTCAAACCACCACCAGGGTCATAAAACTACTGAAGGAAATGCCCCAAACTCTTATGAAAGCCTTATAAAATATGTGAGAAAATATGTGAGCTTGCGCGCCGACAGTAGCAGGAGAGCGACAGTCGCGTGATTATATATTATTGAAGTGAGGGAGTCTTTTCTGGCGCATATTCTCAAACATTTCGGGGCTAACAAACATGCCTACATATGGCTAGGCTTTCGTAAAGGTTGTGTTATGGATTCCATGGGTAGTTTTATGAGCCTGACAACACTTCTGTAACTTCTGCACCATGCGGGTGGAAAATAGTTCACGAGAACAAAATAAAAAAAATACATAGACAAAGAAGAGACTAAAGCGTGCAACAATGACCTTACCATCGCCAGGCCAAGGAGAAAACCGAACCAGACCAGCCATTCCCTCTACGACTAAAGACACAACTTGCTCTCGGGGTGTCTGTGTCTGTGTCTTTGAGCAAAGTAAAGGCACAAACAACTAAATCATGCAACAACCCGTGAGGCAGGCAGGTGTGTGAGGCAG
>NC_066553.1:0-60000 GCF_024679095.1 Eriocheir sinensis
CGATTATTCCTTAGAGACGCGGGATGAAAGGATTCTTCTCTCTCGTCCCTTCCCTTCCGTAGATTCTGTAACATCCTTCAATCCATCCGCCGGGGCTATAAGTAGAGGATATTACATGGTTGGAGGAGGGAGCTTGATGTTAGGTTACGCAAGAAGGGAAGGAGAAGGGAGAGTTAGTGTATGAAGGGATATAAGCATGGAGGAGAGGAGAAGATGAAGGAAGGGAAGAAGAAAAGGACTGAATAAGGAATGACAGTAAGAGATAAAGAGAGAAAAGATTAAGAATAGAAGGAGGGGGCGTCATGTTAGGTTACGCAAGAAGGGAAGAAGAAAGGAGAGATAATGCGTGAAGGGATATAAGCATGGAGGAGAGGAGAAGATAAAGGAAGGGAAAAAAATGAAGAAAAAGAGGAGGAGGAAGAGGAAGAGGAAGAAAAGTAGGAGGAAGGAAAAAGTTGATAAAAGGATTCGGAATTATGGGAAGAATAAAACCAGTTAGAAGGAAGAGGAAAGCAGATGATAAGAAAAAGGAGGAGGAAGAGGAGGAGGAGGAGGAGGAAGAGGAAGAGGTCATTACAGTCTACCTCCTCTTAATTAAGCCTCGTGTGCTCCTCCTCCTCCTCCTCCTCCTCCTCCTCCTCAGTAGCTTTCTTTAGTCAACCAAAAATAACTATGACCAAAAATACAACCCACTTCAGAGAGAGAGAGAGAGGCAGGAATAAGAGCAAAGGAAAAGAATAGGATAAAAATGGATTAGAGAGTAAGTCCTCCAAGCCAACCATTATCAATTAACCTTTACAATTAGACGGAAGCTGTCAGGTGAGGGAGGGAGGAAGGAGGAGGAAGAAGAGAGGAGGAGGGAAGAGGGAGGAAGGAGGGAAAGGGTGGGTAGATATAGGAAGGGTAGAGAGATAGGGAGGGAGGAGGAAGGTAGGGAAAGGAGGGTAGAGATATAGGAAGGGGTAGAGACATAGGGAGGGAGGGAGGAAGGGTAGGGAAAGGGAGGGTAGAGAGATAGGGAGGGAGGGAGAAAGGGTAGGGAAAGGGAGGGTAGATATAGGAAGAGGCAGAGAGATAGGGAGGGAGGGAGGAAGGGTAGGGAAAGGGAGGGTAGATATAGGAAGGGGTAGAGAGATAGGGAGGGAGGGAGGTAGGGAGTGGAGGAGGAGGAGGAGGAGGGGGGGAAGGAGGAAGTCATTACTAGTCTGTAAATAAAGATAATGAACCTCGGGAAGTAATTATGTCCGTAATACGCGAGTGTGTGAGGGACTTTAGGGATTTAGTGTTCGTTGTGTTGATGCTAGAAGTGGTGGTATTTTTACGCTCTGCCTGTGAATGGGGGAAGCTTTCTTGATGGGGTCTGGTGCTCGACCCTAGCCCACTATGGCGCAGGCAAGTGTTTATAGTGGCGCCATCCTGCTTGACTCATGCTGCCCCCCGGAGCTCATCTCTAATTTTTTTTTGGTGAGAATTTAGAGTCCGGGTTGATAGCTGGTCTTCAGGGCCTGTGGGTAGTCTTAGGTTCTCGGCGGTGACTGAAAAATTGATAACTCGTAGCGGAGGACGCAGATTTCGTAGTAATATTAGTAAAAGTAGTAGTAATTGTAGTAGTAGAAATAGTAGTAGTAATAGCAGCAGTAGTAGTAGTAGTAGTAGGAGGAGGAAGAGGAGGAGGAGTAATAATAGTAGTAGTAGTAGTAGTAGGAGTAGTAGTAGTAGTAGTAGTAGTAGTAGTAGTAGTAGTAGTAGTAGTAGTAGTAGTAGTAGTAGTAGTAGTAGTAGGAGGAGGAGGAGGAGGAGGAGTAATAGTAGTAGTAGTAGTAGTAGTAGTAGTAGTAGTAGTAGTAGTAGTAGTAGTAGTAGTAGTAGTAGTAGTAGTAGTAGTAGTAGTGACCCCAACAATGCAGAACCGTCACTCACAATACACGTCACGCCTCTCCTCACGGGGAATGACGTAAGACTGACCATCAGGCCCACATGTGTCGTTCTAATCTTCACAGTTTTCGTAGTGTAGTGGTTATCACGTGCGCCTCACACGCGCAAGGTCCCCGGTTCGATCCCGGGCGAAAACATTGTATATTTTTTATCCACCTGAGATGAATGGGGAAAGAGTTAAGATGTTGTGTTGTCACGCGGGATTGTGTTCATAGGAGTTTGTGAGAGTTGTAAGGTATAGTTATTTTCTTAAGAGCCGGGATGAGTCTGGGTTTTAGAAGTGATGTTACGAGATTGCTCTTGTCTTATCAGAGAGAGAGAGAGAGAATAGAATAGAAGAGAAGAGAAGAGAAGAGAAGAGAATAAAAGAGAAAAGGAGAGGCGAGTAGAGCAAAGAAGAGGAGAGGGAGGAAAAGAAAAAAGAAGTGAAAGGAAGGAGAGAGAGAGAGAGTGGCATCCCCCACACACACACACAGCCTCACCATCAAGCAGGAGGAAGAAAATAGCAACACGGGAATAAGCAAAAAGATGAAGGAAGCAAGATTAATGGACTCGATTTCCTCCGCTTCTCCTCCTCCTCCTCCTCCTCCTCCTCCTCCTCCTCCTCCTCCTCCTCCTCCTCCCTTAGTTCGTGTTTGCTTCCAGTCCTTCTTCTTCCTTGCTCTGTATTTTTGTTTCGTTTTTTCCTTTATGCAATTTTATCACTTTCGTTTTTTATTATTTTTATTTCCTTTCCTTTTTTTCACACACACACACACACACACACACACACACACACACACACACACACACACACACACACACACACACACACACACAGGATAAAAAGGTGAAATAAAAAGCCGAATCCTTGCTGGACAAACGCGCCTCGGTAACACCAACTCCCCGACACAATCTCACTCACCACCTGGCGGACCGCGGGCAGATCCATCTACCTGTTCTGGCCTCTCTCCCACGCACCCCCCCCCCCACCCCCCGGCCCTCCGCTCCTCCCTCTCCCTTCCCTTACACCCACGTCTTTCCTCTCTATCCCTCTCTCCTTTTCTTTCCTGCTTTCCTTCCTCTCGTTACGCTAGTGAGGAAGGAAGGAAAGAAGGAAGGATGGAAGGAAGGAACGAACACAGAAACGAAGATAGAAAGAAAGTCAGGTATGGAAGGAAGAAAGGAAGGAAGGAACGAAGAAAGGAACGAAGAAAGAAAAGAAAGAAAGGAAGAGAGAAAGACAGAAAGGAATGGAAGGAAAGTTACGGGAAGGGAAGGGAAATGAAGAGAAAGGAAAGGAAGAAAAAGGAGAGGAAGAGAAAGGAAAGAAAAGAAAAGAAAAGGAAAGTGTAGGTGCAAATCAGACTCTGTTATTGAGTGAAAGACTACACTTTATGGTTAACTGTTGATGAGGAAAATTAAAATGCAGTAGAGTGTGTGTGTGTGTGTGTGTGTGTGTGTGTGTGTGTGTGTGTGTGAGAGAGAGAGAGAGAGAGAGAGAGAGAGAGAGAGAGAGAGAGAGAGAGAGAGAGAGGAGAGAGAGAGAGAGAGCGAGAGAGAGAGACTCGTAATATAAAAAAAATACCTTTTCTTTTTCTTTCTTCTTTTTTATCGATGTGTGAGACGAGACAGGAGCAGACTTGTCCTTGCACCGGTCACGTCCCAGTCTCGTGATCCCAGAAGAGCCCCAGCCTCCTCCCTTCCTCCCTCCCTTACCTGCCTCCCTCCCCCAGCCTCTCCCTCCCCTCGTGTACTCTAAGGTAAGGTAATGTTAAGACACAATACAGCAGGGTTGGGGTGAAGTCAACAAAGGTACCTTCATCCTTTTGAGGCTATATATGTATACTGTTATATGTATGTGTATATCTCAAATGTATCAAATGAAATCAAATCCCTCCCCAGCCTCTCTCTTCCCTCCCCAGCCTTCCTGCCTCCCCTACCCAGCCTAATCGCCTTCAGCTCACACCTCCAGCCTCCTGTTGTTCGTCCTCGTCTGTGTCCGGCAATCCGCGACTCCTATTCACCGCCAGCCAATAATCGTGTTTTTGTATACTGTCTTATATTAGCGTTTGGTACTATGAAGGACGTTCTGTAGTGTTTAATCAAGACACTCTATACATAGCCGTGTAAGAAATCGTTTTATGTATGGACAGGTTTCCGGCTTGAGCCCCAGCCAGCGCGATGTCTCAAGAAAAGGTGAACGTAATTCCTCCAAGGCTCATGGTGCCGCCGACACCCAGACAGTAACCCGACAACGATCCGCCCACCCGACAACTGTTCACGCCGAAACACCGGCTTCCCGTCAGCCCGGCAGCGAGTCGGTCACGTCGTGGCCGCGTGACAGTAAAGTGACACTCGCGCCCGTGTTCACCTGAGCCTCCCTGGGGAGCGGCCACCTGTTGCCCGCCGAGGCCGCGCACGCCCCACGGATTAAGAGGAAATTGACTTGTATATTGTATTCATAGCGGGACTGAGCCGCTGCTTCTGCCGCTGCCGCCTGACTCCCCTGGACTCGCTGGCTGCCTGGCTGACGGCGGACGGCTGACGGCGGCGGAGGAGGCAGCACACAGGGACGATGCAATACTGCCAGTTGTTGTTGAAGAGCCCACAGCAAACGTGATCACAGTGCACGCGCCGTATTAACGCTGCAGTTAATACGGAGAGCCATGTTCTTAAACACCGGTCCCCAAACACACACATTTACAGGGTTTTCGTAGGAGCTTTAGGTATTTCCAGAGGCACTCTTATGACCCTGGTGGTAGTCTGATCCTTCTTCTGTACCGTGAACGTGAAAAAAACACTCATAATGACCCGATTAATCTCCTTCTCGGCCTTTGGTAATAGTTGACGTTGGAAGCGTCTGAGAATACCGACCTAACTGTGGCTTGGTAGTCATTGTGTGCCAGTTTTACAGTCCACTTCAGCAAGTTTGTGAGCTCCCCAACCAAACACGAAATACTACGAAAATTCCTCTCTTTCGGCCACCTCTTTTGACTAGTTTTTGTTTGAGCAGCGAGGAGCAGGCTTTTTCATTATTGTTTCCTTTTTTCTGCCCTTGAGCTGTCTCCTTTATTGTAAAAAAAAAAAAGTGTTTGGCATTGATACCAAAAGGAGGAAATTATAGGAAACCACGCAGGAAATCTCTCTTGTATCTGATATTGAGTAGACATAACGGATCATTGTAGAGAATATAGCTTGGTTTGGGCGCTTACAAGGGCTGGGTTGGACTGTCGAACTGGCCTTGTATCATTAGTAGTAGTAGTAGTAGTAGTAGTAGTAGTAGTAGTAGTAGTAGTAATAGTAGTAGTAGTAGTAGTAGTAGTAGTAGTAGTAGTAGTAGTAGTAGTAGTAGTAATAGTAGTAGTAGTAGTAGTAGTAGTAGTAGTAGTAGAAGGGGTGGGTTAAGCCTTTCTAGCACCGGATAATACTGTGTTGTAGATGCAAGTTGACACACACACACACACACACACACACACACACACACACACACGTACACGCACACGCCAAAAGAGCTATCGCACATACGCGTAGCACTCTGGAAGTCATTTGTATGTAAGGAAAAATGTTCCGCTGGACGCCGTGACTGAGAGAGGAAAAAACACAACAAAAAAAACATATCAAAAAGCCGAAGCCAAACACACACACACACACACACACACACACACACACACACACACACACACACACACACCTTCGTCTAATTAAATTTACGAGTCACGAGCGACGAGTATTTCTTTTTTTTTATTTCACTATTCATTTCTATTTTTTTTTTTTTTTTTTTTTTTTGTTGTTGTTGTTGAGTGCTGGGAAATAAAAGAAAAAAAAGGAGAGTGAGTGAAGCTTTTGTTTGTGTGCATGAATGTGTGTGTGTGTGTGTGTGTGTGTGTGTGTGTGTGAGAGAGAGAGAGAGAGAGAGAGAGGGGGGGTCTAAAATATCCAATACCGATTTATTTTTATACATACATAACGAATCTCTCTCTCTCTCTCTCAGTTTTCGTATTTTTTTATAGTCGGAATGGAAAAGTCTTACGCCGGCCGCCGCTCGCCAGGAAGTCTCGATCAGAAGGCAGGCATAAGGATTTAGTTGTCAGAAAAGATTTAGATCCCAATAAATGTAGAGTCAGACGCTAATTAGATCCTCCAGAAATCATTTTAGCTGTTTGCTTTATCTTTTTTGTTTTTTTATTTAGGGAAGGTAGATGTTTTCGTGGTTTTAGTGAATATGTGATGTTTTGTTTTTGTTTTAGGAAGTACATATGTTTTCGTGTTTCCTTCCTCAATCAGAATGTCCTGTTGGGGTCATGAAGCATCGAAGCAAGCAGGCCGTGGTGAGTCGAGTCTTCGGTGACGTCACGGCCGGGAAGGCTGGCTCAGTGGTCTCAGGGAGGTGGGAGGGAACGGCCACGCCCGTCTGTTACGCTCCCGTGTCCGTCATTACCGCTGCTCCTGCTTGATTTACACTGAAGGTGAGACTCGTAGCATTTAAATCATCGCTTAATCCTTAATCGCTGAAGAAATAGAAATAGTGGCTGACTGACTGACTAACAAGTGTCCTGACCAACGTGCCAGATTGTCGTACTCAGTCTCTTATATTTACCAACTTCCGACCCCAAAACTGTTTCCTGGGCCCCAATAACTAGATTCATTTATATTTATCGTTAAAACAGTTGATTCCTGATGTTTCTTGGCAATAGTTCGTAGTCAGAAACCGGTAAGTACTATGCTCTGAGTACGACAATCTGGTAACGTTGGTCCTGATTAATGTCCATATTTTCAAACCTATTGGGCTCCCATTACGACCATTTTCCAAGGCCACAGAGAAGATTAACCGGGTTTTCAGGGGTGACTTTACCGTTCAGGGTCCAGAAATCGTGGTGTCGTGAGTGTTGTGTTTGCTGGGTGAGTTTCTAAAGCGGACTTGTTATATAATAGGGCCAGTTCGACAGTACATCACAGTCATTATAAGCGCCCAAACCAAACGATATTCTCCTCAGTGATCCGTAATTTCCACTCAATACCAGGTACTAATAAAGAGATTTCCTGGTGTGTGGATTCCTAAAATTTCCTCCTTTCTGTATCAACGCCAAACAAGGAATTTTCGTCGTATATTGTGTTTGGTTGGGGAGCTCACAAACTTCCTGTATTGGACTGTAAAACTGGTCCATATAGTCCAGTGACCACGTGCTTAACTTACCACCATTTTGAAACAAGCGATTGAGTAGTGTTGCCAGCAGAGTATCGGCGTCTTCACAGCACACATCGCTAGCCATTTTACATTAACTGATTTCCGTTGTTTTGTGGAAGTGTATTGATGTAGCGAACTTGTTGCGTTGGTCATCGTTTAAGGTTGACAGCGTTGTGTGAAAATGGGGTTAGAGTCAACTACACTGCGCGAACGTCATCCCTCAACAACGACTGGACGGTAGATACGTGTGTTAACCGTCGGAGGCTGTGATATACTACGCGAGATGGCTTTTTTTATAGTGACGATGGCGCCTTGTAGTGTGTAGCTCGCCATACAGTACTGTGCGGTGCTTGGTGTTAGTACCCACCAGCACGGACGAAATTGGCCAGTGATAGGGATTGACGAGCTTGTTCAGAAGGTGTTTAGCGCTGACTTCGACCCTTTCTCATTCCTCCCTCCTTCCCGTCCTCACCTCCCTCCCTTCCCCCTGCCCTCACCTCCCTCCCTCCTATCCTCACCCCTCTCCTTCCTTTCCTCAGCCCTCTCCCTCTCCCACCTCTCTTTCCTTATCCTCCCTCTCCCTTCCTCCCTCCTTTTTTATCCTCCCCCTCCCTCCATCCCTGCCTCCCTCCCTCTCTCCCCGCCGGGTATGTTTATGAACTGCCGCTAAAAGAGATTAAAGTAAAAATTTCGTCGGTGCTGCTAACCAAGTGAGGCGCCGAGATGAGGGAAGATTGGAGGCTGCCGGGAGAGCTTGGAGGCTGCCGGGAGAGCTTGGAGGCTGCCGGGGAGAGCTAGCACCGATGATGACACTGGTGGTGATGCTGTTTCTTCGTCCTTCGTCTGTCCCTTCGTCGTCCTTCGTTCTTAGAAAATATTGGAGTCTGCCAGGGAGAGCTTGCACCCAATGATAACCCTGATGCTACCACCGCTGTTGCTTCCTCCTCGTCTTTCATCCTGTTCCTTCTCCTCCGCACTGTTCCTTTCCCGTCCTTCGTAATGAGGAAAGATTGCAGGCTGCCGAGGAGAGCTTGCACCCACTTATAACCCTGATGCTACTGCCGCTGTTGCCTCCTCCTCGCCCTCTTTTCCCGGGCACTGATCCATCGCCGGCGTGAAATTCGATAAAGTTACACCAAAATGAAGTTACCCCCGCGAGGCTGCCACTCTGGGGAGACACGGGGCGCGGCGTCGAAAGCGTGTTTTGGGAGCAACTTTTCTCGTCCCTTTGTCGCGGAGGAGAGTTTCAAGAGGTAGAGTCCACGGCGCTACCATGACTGTTTGTATTTGTGTGTTGGTATTTGTCCCTTGAGGCGACCTGGTGACGATTGACGCAGAAGAAATAGTTTTAACTCATCTCCACTCCTCCGTTACTCATCTCCACTCAGTTACAGATCTCCGTTACTCATCTCCATTCCTCCGTCACTCAGCTCCTCTCCTCCCCCGCGTTGCTCCTCGCCGGCCGTCAATCCCTCGCTATATCGGGAGATTTTGTCTAATAGGGGGCAGCGATACCCTCGGGACGGACCCATTAGACGCCGGGCTCGTGCGAAGCTTGAAGCGAAAGCCGCGTTCATCCGAGGCATTGCTTGTCCTTAGCGCAATTACCAGAACACTTGTTAGTAATGCATGATAATCTGGGGGCCCGGGGGTCATTAACATTATCATAAACATCGCTTATAAATCAGATGGACGCATGAAATTCATATTTGTTTGTGTTTACTGAGGCAGAGAGAGAGACTGACTGACTGACTCACTCACTCACTCACTCACTCGTATGGGTTTGGGGCATTTCCAGGGGTAGTTCTATGATCCTGGCGGTAGCTCGACGATGCTCTTATACCAAGAACATGAAAAAACACTTATTACAACGCGATTGATCTCCGTTTTGTCCTCTGAAAGGAATTTATGTAAGGGACGAAAGCTTCTCATAATGCCGACCGTAGTATTAGCCTGGTGACCTCGTATATAGCGTCCTTCCCCTTGCCCCGCCCCTATCGCCCCATCCCCCTTCGCCCCGTTGCCTTGCCCCGTCTTCCCTCGCCCCGTCCCCGCCAGCCTCCCAACCCTCGCGGGGAAAAGGCCGCCGGGGAACAAACTTTCATGAACTTGATAGAAATTTTAGGGCCAACTCAGGACCTGCTGTTGCGGGTCGAAGTTTGGGGATCAGTCAACGGCGGAGGAGGAGGTGGACTTGAGGCGACTTGGCAGGACCTCAAGTTACTGTGTTAGGGAAATTAAGTGATAAAGGAACGGAAATAAGTGATGGAAAAATGGAGATAAGTAACGAAGGAAAGGAGATGAGTAACGGAGGATAGGAGATGAGTAACGAAGGAAAGATGAGTCATGGAGGAAAGGAGATGAGTAACGGAGGAGAGGAGATGAGTAATGGAGGAGAGGAGATGAGTTGTAATGGAGGATAGGAGATGAGTAACGGAGGAAAGGAGATGAGTAACGGAGGATAGGAGATGAGTAACGAAGGAAAGATGAGTCATGGAGGAAAGGAGATGAGTAACGGAGGAAAGGAGATGAGTAACGGAGGAAAGGAGATGAGTAACGGAGGAAAGGAGATGAGTAACTGAGGAAAGGAGATGAGTAACGGAGGATAGGAGATGAGTAACGAAGGAAAGATGAGTCACGGAGGAGAGGAGATTAGTAACGGAGGAAAGGAGATGAGTAACGGAGGAAAGGAGATGAGTAACGGAGGAGAGGAGATGAGTCATGGAGGAAAGGAGATGAGTAATGGAGGAAAGGAGATGAGTAACGGAGAAGAGAAGTCACTACACCAAGTATTCAAAACGTTGTCTATTTGTTTGTCTCACCCTAAAGCTCCTCCCTGACCCTATTAAATGCGATCCGATCCCTCTCTCCTTCCCTCCACCCTCGCAAACAAGATCCCTATTCGTGGGGTGAAGACGATCAACGCACATCTTATCCACGCAGACACCCTATTCAATTCAGTTTTATGCGATCTGATCCTTCTCTTGTTCCACTCGACCCACAAGCAAATTAGACAAGAGGATCCTGTTCAACGTACATCGTATTCATAAAGGCAATCCGATCCTTCTCTGCTCACCTAAGAAGACAATCCTACTCATTGCTGATCCTATTTAATTTAACATCCTATTCATGCAGGCCAGGCGATCCTATTCAATGCTATCCAATCCCTTCCTGTTCACCACGACCCACGAAAACAAAATGATCCTATTCCAAGCACGTCCCAGTGATGCAGATAAGACCCGATCCTATTCAATGCGATCCGCTCCTCCTCTGCTTGCCATGACCCTCACAGACAAGGTCCTATACCTCTCACATCCCATTCAGTGCGATCCGATCCTCCTCCTGGCATACAAGACGCCGGCCGCAATTACTTAACCAAAGCTGATGAGGGTGAGTGCGGAGGCAGATGATGGAGGATTCGAACCCTTTTAATGAGATGCTGAAGAAGTCTTGCCCATTCATTTGGTTTCTGGAGCAGTGAATGAATGGAGGAGTGAATGGAGAGAGAGAGAGAGAGAGAGAGAGAGAGAGAGAGAGAGAGAGAGAGAGCATTGATATGGCTGGCAGCAGAATACGAAGATCAAATAACAAAAAGTTTCCCAGGAGATATTTTATTTATTTCTCAACCACCTCCTCCTCCTCCTCCTCCTCCTCCTCTTTCTCCTCCTCCTTAGCCTTTGTTCTCTTCTCATTCTCTCATTCATTCCTTTTCTTTCCTCTTCCATGTCTATTCCATTTTCACTCTTCCTCTTCATCTTCCTCCTTTTCAGCTGTTTTTCTTCTCCTCCTCCTCCTCCTCATCTTCCTCATCATCTTCCTCCTTTTCAGCTGTTATTCTTCTCCTCCTCCTCCTTCTCATCTTCCTCCTTTTCAGCTGTTACTCTTCTCATTCCATCATGCATCCCTTTTCTTCCCTCCTTCACCTCAGTTCCTTCTTTGCTTATCCTCTTCCTCCTTATTTTCCCCCTTTCAGTTCTCTTTTCCTCCTCCTCCTCCTTCCAGTCACCTCTTCTTCCTTCGCCCGCTCACCACACACACACCTCACTCATTCTCTTCATTCCCTTTACTCACGAAGGTTATGGTTGTATCTGATTCTCATACATTATAACATCTACTGACTTTTGTTGTGTTGCAGGAGAGGAGAGAACGAGAGACAGACTAAACAGAAGACGGGGAGCTGAGATTGATGTCCACTACACTGCCATCACCTGCGTGCTATACAGCGAAGGGTGAGTAACTATTATCCTACAAACACATAGAAATAAACACTCAATAGCTTACATGCGGAAGAGTTTTGATGTTAAGAGTAAATGAATTTCAAATGCGTAGACAGGAGATAATATTCACGTATAAAATGTAATGTTCGTATATTTGTATAGAATGTTCTCGTATGAAGTCGTTACATTCTCGTATCCGTGCTTACCGTCTACCGTTGATGAGGTCTCAGGCCCCGGTCCTTATGTTCTACCTCTCTCTTTTCCTGCTCATGTAACCGTTTTATCATTGTTTTACTGATTCATTTCCCATTTTCATTTTTCTCCTATTCCTTCTATTGCCTCCCTCTCTCTCCTTTCCTTCCCTCCCTCATCATGCTCCTCACCTTCCAGTATTTTTTCCCTATCGGTTGTATTCTTTGTCCCTCTCCCTTTCCTATTGCTTCCTCCCTCCCTATTGAATTTTTGTATTTATTCCTTTACTAATTTCTACTACTTCACGGCTTCCAGCAATATATATATATATTGGAAGGTGAGGTGCATTATGAAGGAGGGAGGAAGGAAAGGAAAGGACTATATATATATATATATATATATATATATATATATATATATATATATATATATATATATATATATATATATATATATATATATATATATATCAGTAATAGATAATAACTAGAGCAAAATAACTATCAACAGAAATTAAAAGTCCAATAAGTTCATAATTCCTAAAAGTGTCTCCGGAGAAAGACTGCAAGCATTGGGCCTTGAAAGACACGAAGTGAGCGTCCCTTGAATTGACCTTATTTGAAGCCTCCCAGACACAGAGAACACACACAACATAGGAAACGGTTCTAGCGTTAATACATAAGCCCTGTTAACTATTTAATCTTCCCCTTTCCCGGACAGACGAGCGGCCCTTAAGTGTGTCGGATAGGCAGGCTGCTTAACCACTCTGCAAGACATCCCTCCACCCTGGCAAGAGATTTTGAGCTGGACACATGCCCCTCCTCCCTGGCGAGAGCAGCGGCGGGGGACGACCAGGCACCACATCTGGAAGAAGAAAAATTAATACCACTCCCACTAAAGCATATAATGAAACCAGATTGGCGATGTCATTTATGCATTGCCTCCTGCTGGTCCTTTCCTCCCTGCCGCTTTGCCACACAATCCCAACACCTGTCTCCTCCTCTCATATGTTTGCTATAGCTAACATATCAGAGGAAGAGACAGGTGTTGGGGCTGCGTGGGGAGGGAAGGACCCGAAGGAGTCAACACAGAATTGATCTTGCCAATCTGGTTTCACTGTGATACAGGAGTCGCTTGTATATTCTAATATATTTCTGTAATGCAAGAAATGCTGCTTAATAAAGGCACTGGTGTGGACACTCCTCTGGTTTGATTTTGTGAAAAATCCTTCAACCTAATCCACGGAGCCTCTTTAAGGTATCTTTGACTTAGTACAGTTTTTAGGCCCATTTTTGACCTATTAATGCATAATTCGTGCAGTATTCGTGCCCATTCTGCATAACTTTAACCGTAAACAAGAAAATATTTGCATTTCTTTACATAGCTCACACGTGACATGATGAGAAAATTTTGTTTATACCATTGGAATGTACAACCATAACACTATTTTCAAAACACTGTAGGAAAAAATGATTATTTTTTTTTCTTTTTACGTCGCGGCCTATTGCGCCGGTAGGCTTCTTCCCGGTGGGGCCAGATGGTCGGTTTATATCATGGCACAAATTTGGCCCGTTGCTTCTACACAGTAAAGCCACAAATTTGGCCCGTCGCTGGTACCGGGTTAACATAATAGAAATACTGGGTCAAGATACACACAAGCACACACCTTTCCCCTTCCATCTCAGTGTTACATTGGACTGGGCAGGCCGTACAGAGCCCCAGGGGTGGTACAGGTTGCTGGAGACTGTTGGTGATAAGATGTGCCTCTGGAGTGGGGGAAGGTCCTGCTGAGCTGCCAGAGTGTGCTGGAAGACTTGGAAGGTGATGCCCAGCCCAAGGGAGTCACTAGCCAGCAGGTCTTGTCATGTTGGTCTGTGGATATGAAGCTTGGTTAGGGAGGCTTAGAGGATGCTGTGGAAAGGGATGTGGTTGTGAAGCTTGATTAGGGAGGCTTAGAGGATGATATGGCGGTGGCTGAGTGGTTAGCGTGCAGGCCTAGCAATAACGCGCCATGGACAACGTCGGTTCAAATCCCCACGCTACCACCTGGGATTTTTCAGTCACCGCCGAGTGGCCTACGACTACCCACATGCTGTCCAGAAGACCACCCATCAACCCAGACTCTAGAGGAAACCGTCCGATGAATCAAGAATGAGTTCTGGGGGGCAGCATGAGCCAAGCATAACTGGCGCCACTATAAAAACTGCCTGCGCCATGACGGGCTTGGGCCGACTACCAGGCCCCTGAAGAAAGCCAACCGGTGCTACAGGCTTAGATGTAAAAAAAAAGGGGGAGGGGGGGAGACGTAGAGGATGCTGTGGATAGAGCTGTGGATGTGAAGCTTAGTTACGGAGGCTGTGAGGAGGATGTGGATATATATATATATATATATATATATATATATATATATATATATATATATATATATATATATATATATATATGTGTGTGTGTGTGTAAATAAATTATGCTGCCTAGTTTATTGTTATTGTTGTAGAATGATAAAATGTGTTTGTTTATAAGATTATCAGACTAAAGGACAACGTACATTCCTACTGGAGAGGTAATTCAAAATAATGTAATATCCAATAGCCTAATCTCGCTCGTGCCGACATCATCAAAAGTAGCTTTATGCATAGTTCATTCTTTTACAGACTAACCATTACTAACAAGCATATAAGGTTTCGAATGATGAAGTTTAATTATTGAGGATGTTTACCTATAAAAAATATACCGTAATAATTATTATAAACGCACAGTGATGGAACAAAATAAAGGGTGTGTGAAAAGCCGCCTGGGTGGCTCGTGGCACTCTACTAGCCAAGCCACCCGGGCGGCTCCGGCACTATAAGGGTTAAGAAACATGACCTACCGGGTTAAACCCAAGTGAAATCATATTTAATTTAATGTCACCAAGACTTTGCTTTTCTACTTCAGTGAATGTTAAGTTGAGAGAGAGAGAGAGAGAGAGAGAGAGAGAGAGAGAGAGAGAGAGAGAGAGAGAGAGAGAGAGAGGAGGAAGATCAGAAGGGAGAGGGAAAGGAGGAAGAGGAAGAAGAATGAGTAGAGGGAAAAGAAGAGAGAGAGAGAGAGAGAGAGAGAGAGAGAGAGAGAGAGGGGAGGCGGAGGAGAGGAGGAATGTTGGATATGTAAGTGAAGAGAGAGAGAGAGAGGAAAGGAGGAAAATTACGTAGCGTGGCGTAACAGACACAATGCATCAAGGTGGGACGAGTCACAGGTGATGAAGAAACGTTGTGCAATCAGACTTTTCAAAGGAGCACTCACTGCCGATCATTGTTCCAGAAAACTCCCCCTCCCGCAGTGCTTACGGGTGCCTGTGTTCATTACTGTAGTTTTTTCACTGACTGCTATTTGTTATGGTCCTTTTGTTCTTGTTTGCTTGAGAAATATGGTAAAAAGTTAGAGGCGAGGCGAAGCACGGACCACCCAGACCATAGCTGCCGATACAAAGGGCCGGCTGGGGAGAAATCTCTAGCCACCTGTGACATCAAGATCAAGATCAAGAGACCAAAACAACAACAAACCCACGAGCACCCGCAGGATGACCGCCCCCGCAGGCTCCTCAGCAGGCTCCTCAGCAGGCCCCTCAGCGGAGCAGCCCAGGGTGTTCAAGCTGGTTAACCGCACATGGAAGACGCTACCGGACAAGGGCGACGACGTGTACATCCGGGACCCCAAGCTGAAGGAGGGGTATCTCGGCGACCTCAGCAAGAAGAGCATCGTGCAGCTCCAGGAGATCCTTCAGCGCCAGGACAGGATACTCAACAACAAGTAAGGCGCACCCACGGATATGTATATTGATTTGTTTATTGCTTACTGCGAGAAATAATCCAATGCCGCATTCACGGGAGCTTAGGTTCAAGGGAGCTGCCTCGTACAAGCCTACCGGCCTCTTGCAGACTCCTATGTTCTTAATACCACAAGAAATATAATCACGAGAGTGGCTGGGCCTTCTGTTCGTGTAGACTGTGTATAAGCGAGCCGTGCACACGCATTCATAATTATTAGGTTGTTGATTCTTGAAGCGTTTATGTATCTCGTTCGATCTTGTTTGATTTCTTGTCGTATTTTTTTATATGCCGCTGGGCGAATTAAAACTATTACTATTATTATCATTATTATTATTATTATTATTGTTATTATTTGTCCATCTTTTCCAGGTTCCTCGCCTCCAAGCTCAAAGACAAAGGAGAGCTGCTGAGGGAGTGCAGACGGAAAGTTGCTGAGGCTCTTGAACAAGCTCTCGACCTTCAGAAGAATGGCCCCAGAACAGACACCCCAGCAGACATCAATGCCATGGGTAGGACATTATTATCAAAACAAATACATGAGGCTTATAGTGTAAGAAGGGGAACTTGCCATTTTTAAAGTGACTGCCAGACTCTATAAACCCAACGCTAGTCGAGTTTGACAGAAAAATCACACAACTTTAGGCCTATGAATCACCCACTATAGACCACTTTTTCCTTAACTTGCTTCACCACATGATGCAGTAAGAATTCGGCCGTCAGATACCGCCACAAAAAGAATGCTGCCTCAATTGGTTCGGTCACCCCTTTTAACCAGGCAACTCATACATAGTTTCCCCTTAAAAAGACCAGTGTAAAGATTAGTGGCTAAATTTTCCTTATCTGCATAGTATGACAATAAAATGCATTCTCTGTTTATGACCTATATTTTCCTTATCTCCAGTCAACAATTTAAAGTGTTTAACTTTTATGGCCCCAATTTTCCTTATCTGCAGTTGACAATGTAAAGTGTTTATGATTTATAAGGGATATCTTTCTCCTTCAGAACGGAAAAGCCGAAGAAAAACTGCAAGCAAGCAAGAAGAGCTTCCTAAATTTTCCTTATCTGCAGTTGTCAATATAAAGTGTTTTCGATTTACAAGGTATTTTTTCCCCCCAGAATGGAAAAGCCGAAGAAAAACTGCAAGCAAGCAAGAGGCGCTGGACAGTGACGACGACGAGGCTGAGGAACTCGAGGACAGACTGGACCCCCTCAAGCTCATGGCCTACCACTCCTCCTGTGTCAAGAAACCCCCCCAGAATGAAAGGAGGCAAGTCGAAGATCATAAAGCGTCCACTGATCAAGGTCCCTGCACACACACAAAAAGAATCTTAACATTTCCACTCCTTTTCACGATAATTCGCTCATTTTATCCATCACAGAACATAAGTAAGAAAGTAACCCATAGATTTTAAAACGTCTGTTGATCAAGATTCCCACAAGTGAAACAAAAAGAATCATGACATTTCCAATTCTTTCTTACAACAAAGCACAACAAATGGTCACAGAAATATGTCTTGTACGTTAGGAATATTTTTTCCTGGAGATGTGATACAGTGTTTCCATTGACAGAGAGGACCAGGAGGACCCAACCAGTGCCATTGTGCAGGAACTCAAGCAGCTGGACCTTCAGGATGCTGCGCAGGAGTCTAAATCAGGCACTTCGTGTGAGTTTGGCGACAGGAGAAACCAGATGTTGGAGGACATGAGGAAACGAAACGGTCCCGTCAAAGACTCCTTCAAGCCCTTCAGGTACTGGGAATGTCAGGAGTGTTGGGGGATATATATAGAGAGAGAGAGAGTAAATGCTCAATTTGACGAACTTCTGTTTAACGAAAATCAACTTTAATCCCTTGACTGTGGATTTCCTACCAGAAGACATCACCAAGCTACAGGAATGGAACAAAAAGTAGCTGCTACAATTCAGTGAAGAAAAATGTATTCCTTGGGAGGGAATATCCAGCATACCAGTACCACATGGGAAACACTCCACTATCCACTACAGAGGCAAAGAATGACCTGGAAGTATATGTAACCAGGCTACCAGTGAAGGCGAAATCCATGCCAATCGCAGCGGACGGGTTAAATGCCACATACATACATTATCATAGCAGCAGCAGACAGCATCATTGCACTGTCCTATGTCTCTTAGTGTCCAGTTTTGATATAAATGTCCACAGTGGCCAGCTCCTCAAGGGAAAGTTTGGAAAGTTTTGTTTAGTCGGCGCAACATCTGTGGTCATATGCCGGAGAGAGACAGAAGGGGAAGGAATTATAGAAGGGAACAGATCCCAGGAGATGGGACACAACCCCTGATTAATACCTGGTACCCATTCACTGCTGGGTGGACAGGGTATCGGAAAAAGCCGCCCAAATTTTTCCACTCCGCCCGGGAATCGAACCCGGGCTCTCTCGGTTATGACCCGAGTGTGCTAACCACTGCACCACGAAGCCCCCCTCCTCAAGGGAACAAGGCATCAGAGCTAGAGATACACAGAACAACTTAAAAAAGGCTTAACAGTGTGCAAGGCTATTACAGAAAAAAAGGAAGGAAAAATGTAATGACTGACTATTACTGGAGTTTGTAAGGTAAAGTGAATAGGTGATGCAATAAGTAAATGATGGCAAAAACTATATTGATTATAATGACAACAATGCTAATGTTTTCCTCCCCTCCCCAGGCCCATTGCCAACCCCCAGCCCATCCCCGGCGTGGTGCATCATGCCACGCGGATGACCACCACCACCACCCAAAGCATCCCTGACAAGGAGGGACTCAGGCTGGAGCGCGAGTTCCTCATCAAAGAGAAGGCGAGTCACACGAGTATGATGGAATGAAGGGCTTAACGCTTGTGGCTTTGCTTTCTGAAGTGTTGTGTTACGTCGCAGGGTTCTGGAATATATGGGTCACAAGTAATGCTGGGTGACAGGATTACTTAAGGGGACAGTACTGGGTCACCCTTTTCAGTAGTAAACTCTGAAACTGCCTTCCTACCTTCATTTGTTCTATTTCCTCCTTCATGTGATTGAAACTCTATGAAAAGGGAAGGTATTAAGACACTTCTCTAACCAAACTTGATCTTTATGTTTCCAGGGCATGTTCCTTTCAACTTATTGGGGTAGTTTGATGCAGGCATTTTATTACATAGTGATATTTTGCCCTTGACCAATTTATACTTCAAAAATATGCTGAGAAGAGTTTCACAGTACACTTTTCTCAACGGGTTTTCTTTTCATTCCAGGAGCGAGCACTTTCGGATGCACGACAACAGCTGAGGAGGATAAAGACAGAGAAAATTGGGCTTCCATCGGCGGCGTCCGCGCTCAGATATCGCGACACCAACATAAACAGACACCTCCTGGACTCCGACGAGAGCGATGACAGTTTATCAGACTCAAACGATTATGGCGATGAGTAGCTTGTTTATTAGGAAGAACTCTAATGCTGGAAGACCAATTCAACTCTTTGGGCAGCTTAGTAACATGGGACAAAAGTGAAAAAGATATAGAGAAGAGAACTAACTTTAAAATCAAACTGAGTACGTTTTTGTGTGGTGACAGAGACAGACTGGTGAGGATTAAAGAGAGACATATGAGGTTTTGGGGGACAGGCAATGAGGAAAGAAGAGTGGGGAGAATGAGCTTGGTAGGAGGAGGAAGAGAAGGAAGGAGAGTGAGAAGATTGTGATTATTAGGCCCAGGTAGGGAGTGTTGGCTCTGAGTTGAGGTTTTGGGGGAACAGGCAATGAGGAAAGAAGAGTGGGGAGAATGAGCTTGGTAGGAGGAGGAGAAGGAAGGAGAGTGAGAAGATTGTGATTAGGAGGCCCAGGTAGGGAGTGTTGGCTCTGAGTTGAGGTTTTGGGGGACATGCAATGAGGAGGAGGAGTGAGAAAAGTGAGCTTGGTAGGAAGAGTAGAAGAAAGGAGAGTGAGATTATGCTTACGAGGCCCAGAGAGTGTTGGTTAGCTAGCACACAGCCTTCCAATGAGTACAGTGTGTATTGATTGTAGAACACACACAAAAGAGTTTCACTGGTCGCAAACATAAATCTTGCTGAAATAACACCTCCATTTAGCATGAATTACTTTGATACTAATTTTGAGCTAAAGAGAAGGTCCACTAACTCATTTTGGGGGTGCTAAAAGAGGGAAGACATGTCCGATACTGGCAGGAATCTGAATTATCTAAGAGCAAAATAGTTGTGATATTACTAGATGTATTTTCCTGGTTATAGTTTCCAGGTTTTGACTCCCTCTCGTACTGTCCTGTCTCCATATTCATACTTATTTTATTCATCCTAAATCTGTGATAAATTAAATGTGGTAATTGATATGTATTGATAATAAAATACTAATACACTCTTACGTTATCCTAAGCAATGATAAATTAAAAAAGGTAATTGAAATGTGGTTAGTGGAAAATACACACCACTCTCTGTACATACTTATTGCCAATGCACAAAACAATATGAATACTTGTTACTGATATCAGGCACAAGGGAGTCTGATGTAAGAGAAAAGAATGAATCTGAAAATGACTGAGGTGAATGGTGGATGCACACGGCTGTTTAACATTAAGTATAGAATTCTACATCATCATTTTGTCCACCAATTGTTATTCCTCGACCATCTGATATTTTTGTGTGAATATATTTGTTTTATCTAATATTCCTTTGGTGGACTTAAATAACCTTCAACTGACAACATTACAGTATTGACATTTTCCTAAAGTTTGAAGAAGTTTCCCAAAATGTACAAATATTGATTTTTATACTATTCCAAAAGAGCAAAGGAATAAATAAATTAAGTTTTCCAATGTGTTGTTTTACTGGGGGATTGACATAACCTACAACTGACGATATTATAGCATTTACCTTTTCCTCCAGTTTCAAGAAGTTTCCCAAAATGTACAAATACTGATTTTTATACTATTCCAAAAGCGCAAAGGAATAAATAAATTAAGTTTTTCAAAGCGTTGTTTCATTGGGGGACTGACATAACCTACAACTGATGATATTACAGCATTCACATTTTCCTCCAGTTTCAAGAAGTTTCCCAAAATGTACAAATATTGATTTTTATACTATTCCAAAAGAGCAAAGGAATAAATAAATTAAGTTTTTCAAAGTGTTGTTTCATTGGGGGACCGATATAACCTACAACTGACGATATAGCATTTACATTTTCCTCCAGTTTCAAGAAGTTTCCCAAAATGTACAAATACTGATTTTTATACTATTCCAAAAGAGCAAAGGAATAAATAAATTAAGTTTTCCAATGTGTTGTTTTACTGGGGGATTGACATAACCTACAACTGACGATATTAAAGCATTTACATTTTCCTCCAGTTTCAAGAAGTTTCCCAAAATGTACAAATATTGATTTTTATACTATTCCAAAAGAGCAAAGGAATAAATCATCAAAGGGTTGTTTCATTGGGGGACCAATATAACCTACAACTGACGATATTACAGCATTCACATTTTCCTAAAGTTTAAAGACGTTTCCCAAAATATACAAATACTGATTTTTATACAACTGCAAAAGAGCAAAGAAAAAATAGAATCATTAAGTTTTTCAATGCGTTCTGTTACTTAAGAAGAAAAAGAGGGATATTCATGAGTAAGGAGTAAGAAGGATAAGAGAGTAAGGAGTATGTAGGATGAGTGAGGGACCATTATGAGTAAGGAGGAGAGAGGTGTCTATTAACCATTCCCCATTAACTTTGCTGCCCCATTTTCCAGACCGCCACCTATTACAGTATTTCTCCCAGCCAGTCCCTTCACTTTCCTTCCTAACCCTTCCACTCTGCATACGAGGGAAACTATACTCTAAATAACTACCATATACTATCATTGAGTACGAGAGGAAAATCATATCACTAAGTTCATTATATAACTCCTCGTGGTCCGTAAAATCACAATAAAGCAAATACAATCATCAATTTAATTCGTTTCCCATGCTCTGATCTTCCTTTTCCTTCCACTCTGCATACGAGAAAAAACTATACTCTAAATAACTATCATATACTATCATTTGAGTCTCTAAGTTCATTAAATAACTCCTCGTGTTCCGTAAAATCACAATAAAGCAAATACAATCATCAATTCAATACGTTTCCCATCCTCTGATCTTCCTTTTCCTTCCCCAGCATGCGAGAGAAACTGTTGCACTATAAATAACTAGCATTCTTTATCAACGACTACGAAAGGAAACGGGTTACACATTATCACACATTATCTATAACCCCGCGCGTAGTATCTCAATCCCGGCCCCACGTCCCGCAGCGAGGCCGTTTAGCGCTATCACCGAGATGGGGTAACGCGGGTAGGGAAGGAGAGGGAGGAGGGGGAGATGAGGGAAGAGGGGAGATGTGAGCGGATGTGTGTGTGTGTGGGAAAGGGGGGGGGGAGGGTCAACCAGCAACAGGAAGGACACACACACACACACACACACACACACACACACACACACACACACATCATTACACCTCTGTGAGTCATACATATATCACAGCCTCGCCGCCCTGTCCCTCACGTCCCCGAACCTGAACCCTGCCCTCTCACACACACACACACACACACACCTGTCGGCCCGCCCATCAATCACACACACTCACTCACTCCGTTCCTGTCCTATATCGCCCAGCCACCCCTAACCTCGCCCCGTCAAACCAACACTCCTGCCCCGTCTCAGCCCGTCCCGCCCCGTCACAGCCCCGTCAAGGTAGGCCCAATGCAGCACAGTAGCCATCAAGCTTTCCCTGCAGTGGCCCAGATAGTTAGCTAGATAGATTTGTTGTTGTTATAGAGGGCGTTAGAATAGTCTTAGGAGGTGAGGTTGTGACATGAGAAGGAAAGAATGATGTGTTTCCTGTGGTCCAGATAGTGTTCTCCTCGGCTGGTTGTTTTATAGGGGGATGTTAGGATGGTGCTAAAAGATGAGGTTGTGCCATGAGAAAGGAATCATGATGTGTTTAAAATCTACTTAGAGTGGCAATGCACGACTCCAACTGGACAAATATAAGGGAGGAAGCCCCGTGGTGTAAGCTGTATGCCGGAAAAGTCGCTCTGCATGGTGAAACGAAACATGAGTCAGGCGGAAACTGGAGAGATGGAGACAGGCTAAGAAATGTAGAGGCATGCGAGTGAACAGAGTCAAGACGGGAAAGTACATATATAGTACCCGAGAGACCAGTGGAATTAGCAGCTTCAGAAATAAGGATGCACGGGACAAGACTGGGCCAAGGGAGTCACTTTAAGCATCTGAGAGCACAGACTGAGGCAAGGGAATGTAGAGGAAAGCGAGGGAACAGAGTGAGACGGGAAAGTACATATATAATGCCCGAGTGACCAGTGGAATTAGCAGCTTCAGAAATAAGGATGCACGGGACAAGACTGGGCCAAGGGAACCACTTTAAGCACCTGAGAGCATAGACTGAGGCAAGGGAATGTAGAGGAAAGCGAGTGAACAGAGTCAAGACGGGAAAGTACATAATATAGTACCCGAGAGACCAGTGGAATTAGCAGCTTCAGAAATAAGGATGCACGGGACAAGACTGGGCCAAGGGAACCACTTTAAGCACCTGAGAGCATAGACTGAGGCAAGGGAATGTAGAGGAAAGCGAGGGAACAAGGTGAAGACGGAAAACTGTGTGTGAGGGACCAGCGGAGGAGCCAGCTTCAGAAATAAGGATGCACGGGACAAGACTGGGCCAAGGGAATCACTTTAAGCACCTGAGAGCACAGATTGAAGCAAGTGCTGAAAGTGACCATCTGGGTTATACAACTACCCCTGGAAATGCCCAAAACTCCTATAAAAAGCCTTGTCACATATGTACTATACTAGGGTGCCGGAATGCTTAAGAATTGGCCCAGACGTCCACTCACAGCCACACGTTAAGGTATTGGCGCCACACACTCACCGGGCGTGGCCTTATTACGCTCTTATCGTATAATTATAGTGTTCGGTTACGAGAGAGAGAGAGAGAGAGAGAGAGAGAGAGAGAGAGAGAGAGAGAGAGAGAGAGAGAGAGAGAGAGAGAGAGAATGTGAGTGAGTAAGCAGGTGAGTCATTATCATTCACAGGGAGTAATTATATGTGCAGACAGACGAGGCACTTCACGAGCCTTGTATGAATTTGCGGAAGTCAACCTCTCCAGGAATATACCGTGTTCATTGCTCCTCAGGGCGGGGGACTGGGCCTGTCATGACGCAGTGGGGCACGGAGCCTGTCCTTGATAAACTTGAGTGAATTAACGTTCCCCAGAGCACCTCGTGGCCAGGAGCACCAAGGGGGACGTCTGTAGTATTGCCTCGACACTTGCTAGGTCCATATTCCTAAACGTGTTTGGCTCCCACTATGACTATTTCCCAAGGCCACAGAGAAGGTTAACCGGGTTTTCATGAGTGATTTTCCCGTTCAAGGTACAGAGGTCGTGTAAAACTATCACTAGGATCACAAAATAGTCCATAGAAATCCCAGCAACTTCTCCGAGAGGCTTTTTAAACAGGCGAACTAAGGCGCCGAGACGTTTAACAATACAGGCTTTGGAGACGTTTCCGCAACTTTCTTATTAATCAACAGTGAGCAGAGAAAATGTGCTTCCCCTGCCTTGCCATCACCGTCCAGCAAAGGAGTGACGAAGACCGCGCCTGCACGAGTTCAGCACCAAGTTTTTTATCCAGATCATCCTCGTATGCAACGGACAACTTTGATGCGCTTACTTTGGATTTTTCGCATCAACGGATCCCAGTTTACACAAGAAACTGAAAAGGGAGCGTGTGTTCTCACAGTTGGTCACTGAAGTGTTTAAGAATATGGCCCCGAGGTTCTTAGCGAGTGAGCCGCTAAACCAGAAGAGTCAGACTACCACCAGGATGATAAAACTACCCCCTGGAAGTGCCCAAAACCCCTACGAAAGCCTTGTCAAATATATGTGCTTGGTCACTGAAGTGTTTAAGAATATGGCCCCGAGGTTCTTAGTGAGTGAGCCGCTAAACCAGAAGAGTCAGACTACCACCAGGATGATAAAAACTACCCCCTGGAAGTGCCCGAAACCCCTACGAAAGCCTTGTCAAATATATGTGCGCTTGGTTACTGAAGTGTTTAAAAATATGGCCCCGAGGTTCTTAGCGAGTGAGCCGCTAAACCAGAAGAGTCAGACTACCACCAGGATCATAAAACTATCCCTGGAAGTGCCTGAAACCCCTACGAAAACCTTGTCAAATATATGTGTGCTTGGTCGCTGAAGTGTTTAAAAATTCCCCCGAGATTCTTAGTGAGTGAGCCGCTAAACCAGAAGAGTCAGACTACCACCAGGATCATAAAACTACCCCCTGGAAGTGCCCAAAACCCCTACGGAAGCCTTGTCAAATATATGTGTGCTTGGTCGCTGAAGTGTTTAAAAATTCCCCCGAGATTCTTAGTGAGTGAGCCGCTAAACCAGAAGAGTCAGACTACCACCGGGATCATAAAACTACCCCCTGGAAGTGCCTGAAACCCCTACGAAAGCCTTGTCAAATATGTGTGCTTGGTCGCTGAAGTGTTTAAAAATTCCCCCGAGATTCTTAGTGAGTGAGCCGCTAAACCAGAAGAGTCAGACTACCACCAGGATCATAAAACTATCCCTGGAAGTGCCCAAAACCCCTACGAAAGCCTTGTCAAATATGTGTGCTTGGTCGCAGAAATGTTTAAGAATTCCCCGAGATTCTTAACGAGCGCCTTTTCCCGATAACCAACCCGTCGGAGCCGCGGAGTGAGGACATCAGGAAAAAAGATTATAATTATACCCATCCGGCGGGTTATCAAAGTAGCTTCTTCGAACACCACACACGAGTCTGATAAAGGTTCCAAGATGAAGGGTACGTTATACTCTGAATGAATATGAATGACACTGTTATCCAGTGGACGTTCTATCCGGCGTCGCGCTCACAAAGTTTCCCCGTGTAAGAAGAGACCACGGCCACTCCCAGACGCTTCCTTCTCACATCAACTCTTTCCAAAGGCCAAAACGGAGGTCAATCGGGTCCTCGTGAATGCTATTTTAGGTTCACGGTACAGAAGAAGGATCAGAGTACCACCAGGGCCATCAAGCTATGGATGTGTAGTAGATTGAAACCGTCTATTTTTTCGCCTTACGTCCATTGCTATGCCATATATAAATAAGCCTTAGGGAAATAGTCTGATAACTTACCCTCCAGCCTCCCCCATATCCTGTACACCACTAGGTAAACACACACACACACACACACACAAAGGGAAATAGTCTGATAAGTTACCGACCAGGCTCCCCCATATCCTGCATACCACAACTAGGTAAACACACACACACACACACACACACACACACATACACACACACACAAGGGCGCGCGCTGGACGAGAGGAAGGAAAGTCGTTATCTGTGTTAATGAAGTTTACCGAGAAATGATTCGTGAAATTTCCGTTATGTGGTCGTGAGAGAGAGAGAGAGAGAGAGAGAGAGAGAGAGAGAGAGAGAGAGAGAGAATACACAAAAAATATATTCATCAAGGTTTAGATCACAATAATAACAAAAGTAAAATCTCAATAACTTCTTTCGCTTGTTAAGTAAAATATCTCACACTATAAGAATGATGGTTATACACACACACACACTCTCTCTCTCTCTCTCTCTCTCTCTCTCTCTCTCTCTCTCTCTCTCTCTCTCTCTCTCTCTCTCTCCTTCCGTGTCTCCTGAGGCCTCCACCGTTCATACGAGGTCAGACGAGCGCCAAGTCAAGGCTGTTCACTATATCATTCTAAGTAAGGACGCCGCGGCAAGCATTGTTGACACTCAGCAGAGGTTCATGCAAGGAGCCGCCTAAAGAGGGATTAGCCTTTATCTAATCACTATAAAGAACATGATTGGACGGATTAGATTCTAGTGCGTGCAAGCATGTCCCTCCTACAGGCCCGTATTCCTAAGGCGCTTGACGGAAAGGGTTCAAAAATATCCTGAACATATGATACGGGAGGGAAGCTTCTTGAGGACTTTTTTTGCATGGGTGTGAGTGCGTCTGTGCAAGTGAATGAGCTCAATGGGACAGTGTTCTAAGGCGCTTTGGGAGCTTTTAGCAACTATTTTCAAAGGTCATAAATGAGGTTAGTCTGGTTTTAGTGAGTGTTTTTCTCACGTAACTGACTGCCCTTTCGGCCACCTCTTCGGATTCTCTACAGGAGCAGCGAGTAGCAGGCTTTTTCTTTTTATTGTTTCCTTTTTTTGTGTGCCCTTGTGCTGTCTCCTTTGCTGTAAAAAAAAATCCATAGTGCAGAACCCTTGTCAGACTATTACTAGGCTCGTAAAACTACCCATGGAAATGCTCATAACCTCCACGAAAGACTTATCGAATGTGCGTGTGTGACCCCCGAAATGCTTGAGATTATAGACCAAGGAACGCTTCGGGTCTCTCAACAATTATTCACAAAGCTCACAAGGATATAAGTCTGGTTCTCATGAGTGGTTTTTTTTTAAAGTTCAAAGTGCAAAAGCCTTGTCAGACTATCACTAGGCTCGCAAAACTACCCATGGAAATGCCCACAACCTCCACGAAAGCCTTATCGAATGTGCGTGTGTGAACCTCGAAATGCTTGAGATTATAGGCCAAGGAATGCTTCGGGTCTCTCAACAATTATTCACAAAGCCCACAAAGAAGATAAGTCTGGTTCTCATGAGTGGGTTTTTTTTAAGTTCAAAGTGCAAAAGCCTTGTCAGACTATTACTAGGCTCATAAAACTACCCATGGAAATGCTCATAACCTCCACGAAAGCCTTATCGCATGTCTGTGTCCTTGGGCCCCGAAAAGTTTGGGCATACGGGACAAAGGTGACAGAATTATGGGCCAGGAGCCGACACTCTCAACCCGCTGTGTATGATGCTGTGTTATGGAGTCTGGCGGCAGGGCGTCATTGATATGTACTTTATGGCCATTATTCTGTTGTCCGTCTAAGCACCGGAAGAGCCTCGTTCACTGCCATTCTGTGTGTGTGTGTGTGTGTGTGTGTGTGTGTGTGTGTGTGTGTGTGTGTGTGTGTCTCTCTCTCTCTCTCTCTCCGTCTCTACGGCACGTACACGGAGCCAATGAGACGGAGATAAGCTCTGAGGCCATGCGCAGTAATACCGTATGTGCCCCTAACTTGACCGTACCTTCACAGAGGCACACACACACACGCACGTTAGAGGCGACAAAATCAGGGTGAGAAAGCAAGGAGCGGATGTGGCTTGGGCGCCCCCACTCCTTGCTCTGGTGAATGTCTTTGTTTTCTGAAGCTGATGTCACCGCCTCTCATCCTTGCTGGTGTCATGAATGAAGGGAACGCTTAGGAAAGGAGGGAGGCGTATTTCCCTTCCCGGTAGCTGCTGGGATCATGTTTCTTAAAGGCCCCTCTAAGCGAGAAAAATTAGAAAAAAACATCACTCACGCAAACCATTTCATAATATATATCAACGCATTTGTGATCAGTTTATGTATCATCTATTTTTGGGGGTTTATATCATGGCGAAAATTTGGTCCGTCACTGCTACACGGTAAAGCCACAAATTTGGCCCGTCGCTGCTACCGGGTTAAAGAGGGCAGGTTAGGTTAGGTTAAGTTTCTTTGGGGCCAGTTAGGGTAATTTTGAGTGGGAATCACAATGTCAAACTATCACTAGGCTCATGAAACTACCCATGGAAATGCCCACAACCTCTACGAAAGCCTTATCAAATGTGTATGTTTGGGAATACGGGGCAAGGATGGCAGAATTATGGGCCAGGAACGAACACTTTCAACCTGCTGAGTACGATACTGTGTGATATGCAGTATGTAGTATTTACCGAAGCAACAACCTAGTAGTTTTACGAGCCTAGTATTAGTTTGCCAAGGCTTCTGTGAATAGAACGTGAATAGCACTAATGAGAACCCGACCAATCTCCCTTGAATAACCTTTGTATTTGTTGTGAGAACCAAAGCAGCTGAGAATACACGAGAACCAAAGCAGCTGAGAATACACATCTAAACCCCGTATTGTTAATTAAACGTATCGTGATAACTGTCTGAAGAGCCTCTCGTAGAAGTAACAGATTTCCATGGTCTGTTTTGTGTTCCCGGTTATATATTTACACGACTTCTGCACCTTGAGCGGAAAAATCACCCATGAAAAACCCGGTTAATCTTCTCCGTGGCCTTGGGAAATAGACGTAGTGAGCTCGATGCGTTAAGACGATGGACCTCGGCTCTCTCCTCCCGTATCCTGCACCTGTTTCCTTTTTCCCGAGTCTAGAAGTTTTCCTAAAGGCGCACCCACAGCCACACCCTCTGAGCTGTCTTATATGTATTTTGTGGAGCTTTTCTTTAACACTTTTATCGACTCGTTCTTAATGTACTTCATCGTCAGTTACTTCTGTTTATTTCGTCATTTTCTTGTATTCTTTTTCATCCAATCTATTTTTTTTTTCTACAGCATGGGAGACAGCTCAGGGGCAACACAACACAAAAGCAACAGAAAAGGTCGAGAACGGGGCAGAATAAGAGGCCAAAAGAGAGGTCAATTTCGGGAGGAGAGGCATCTTGGCACTCCTCTCTTGAAGGAGGTCGAGTCATAGGCAGGAGGATATACAGACAAAGGAAGGCTGGCCCGGAGTTTACCAGCAGGGGGGATAAAAAATTGAAGATATTGAAACTTAGAATTGGAAATCGTGCATATCCTCCCCCCCCCTCATTGCTCGGGCCGCGGATGTATATATAAGTACGAGTCATCATCATTATCATCTATTACTAGTTCACTGTAGGACAAAGCGCTCCCCTAACGTCCTTCACTTCTTTGCTTGGTGTTAGTGTACTCCATCCTGCCCTGACATATGCTCTGTTTTTTTCTGTAAATATATCCTTCTGGTTCTCTGTCTGCCCTCGCTTATATGTCTCTTGGGCTGCCACGCTGTTACTCTGGTTCTCTGTTATCAGTTAAACGTATGTGCTCCACTTTTTCGTATTTCCTCTTCGTTTTCTGATCATCCTGTCTTGTATAATTCCTGGGCTGCCACGCTGTTACTCTGGTTCTCTGTTATCAGTTAAACGTATGTGCTCCACTTTTTCGTGTTTCCTCTTCGTTTTCTGATCATCCTGTCTTGTATAATTCCTGGGCTGCCACTCTGTTACTCTCATTGTCTATCGGTTATTCTGTTATCCGTTCTACATATGACATGACCTGCCCGAGTCCATTTCTTGTACTTCATCGTTATTAGAATATCTTTAACTTTTGTCTGTTTCATAAGCCGCAATGCACGATGCCTGTACCTCCATGTTATACTCGAATACCTTCCCGTTTTCCTTAGTATTGCTTCTTAACTTTCTCTCTATATAGTCTTAATCTACTGGAAGGAAAGAGTGTGTGTGAATGGAGTAAGGAAATGGAAGGGGTGTGAATGGAGGATGGAAATGGAAGGGGTGTGAATGGAGGATGGAAATGGAAGGGGTGTGAATGGAGAAGAACATTGCAATAGGAAGGAGAAAGGCACTGGAATCAGACCTTATATGGGTGTATGTAACAAACAACTATTAGGAAAACCAGCGCAGGAACCCTCATTATAGACGCTTCTTGTCCTGACGTGCGCACAAGTCGGCATACGTCACGTCCTAACGAGAAGGTGATGAGGCAACTGGTGGTCGAGGCGTCACATCCGCAGAAAAAACAAAACCTCAAGACAGACAGAGTGAGGCGAGGAGGCGAGTGAGCTGGACTGCTGCTGGTGGTGGTGGTGGTGGTGGTGATGATAAATTAGTTACTTCGTGTGAGAGCGTGCCAGGAGCATCTTGGAAACCCCAGCAAGTGATGACAGCGCTTTGAGGACAGACTTTGTGGCCTATTGAGTAAAGCCAGAAGCAGTGTGGGACAGAAATAGGTGAGTGTGAATGGGAGTTCGTAAAAAAGATTGGTAAGTATAGGAAAGCGTGCCACCAGCATCTTGGAAACCCCTGTTGATAGCGCTTTGAGGACAGACTTTGTGGCCTATTGAGTAAAGCCAGAAGCAGTGTGGGACAGAAATAGGTGAGTGTGAATGGGAGTTCGTAAAAGAGATTGGTTAGTATAGGAGAGCGTGCCACCAGCATCTTGGAAACCCCTGTTGATAGCGCTTTGAAGACAGACTTTGTGGCCTATTAAGTAAAGCCAGAAGCAGTGAGGGACAGAAATAGGTGAGTGTGAATGGGAGTTCGTAAAAGAGATTAGTTAGTATAAGAAAGCGTGCCAGCAGCATCTTGGAAACCCCAGTAAGTGTTTATCTCTTGTTGACA
Organism: Eriocheir sinensis; assembly: GCF_024679095.1. Classification (NCBI taxonomy): domain Eukaryota; kingdom Metazoa; phylum Arthropoda; class Malacostraca; order Decapoda; family Varunidae; genus Eriocheir; species Eriocheir sinensis. Next base: position 30,611 of record NC_066553.1, read on the forward strand.
GCGCCAGACTTTGTGGCCTACTGAGTAAAGCCAGAAGCAGTGTGGGACAGAAATAGGTGAGTGTGAATGGGAGTTGGAAAAATAGATTGATTAGTATAGGAGAGCGTGCCACCAGCATCTTGGAAACCCCGGCAAGTGTTTATCTCTTGTTGACAGCGCCAGACTTTGTGGCCTACTGAGTAAAGCCAGAAGCAGTGTGGGATAGAAATAGGTGAGTGTGAATGGGAGTTGGAAAAGGTGTTTGTGAATGAACCACTCCTATGTTCGAATACCGGTCGCATACCAGTTATCATCATCATCATCATCATCCTTCTACTTCTTTTTCTACTTTTTCTTCTTCAGGCGTTACTAGGTCCATTGCAAGACATAAATCTGTATTTTCAGACGCTTTAGACTCTCACATCAGTTCTTTCTCAAGCCCACAAAGGAGATTAGTCGGGTTTTCAAGAGTGTTTTTTTACGTTCATGGTCCAGAGGCCTTGTCAGACTATCACAAGGCTCATAAAACTGCCCATGGAAATACTAACACAACCTCTACGAAAGCTTTGTCAAACTATCACTAGGCTCATAACACTACCCATTGGAAATACTAACATAACCTCTACGAAAGCCTTGTCAAACTATCACTACACTCACAACACTACCCATTACTAACACAACCTCTACGAAAGCCTTGTCAAACTATAACTAGGCTCACAACACTACCCATTGGAAATACTAACAGAACCTCTACGAAAGCCTTGTCAAACTATCACTAGGCTCACAACACTACCCATGGAAATACTAACACAACCTCTACGAAAGCCTTGTCAGACTATCACTAGGCTCACAACACTACCCATTGGAAATACTAACACAACCTCTACGAAAGCCTTGTCAGACTATCACAAGGCTCATAACACTACCCATTGGAAATACTAACACAACCTCTACGAAAGCCTTGTCAGACTATCACAAGGCTCATAACACTACCCATTGGAAATACTAACACAACCTCTACGAAATCCTTGTCAGACTATCACAAGGCTCATAACACTACCCATTGGAAATACTAACACAACCTCTACGAAAGCCTTATCAAACTATCACTAGGCTCATAACACTACCCATTGGAAATACTAACACAACCTCTACGAAAGCCTTGTCAGACTATCACTAGGCTCACAACACTACCCATTGGAAATACTAACACAACCTCTACGAAAGCCTTGTCAAACTATCACCAGGCTCACAACACTACCCATTGGAAACACTAACACAACCTCTAAGAAATCCTTGTCAAACTATCACTAGGCTCACAACACTACCCATTGGAAATACTAACACAACCTCTACGAAAGCCTTGTCAAACCATCACTAGGCTCACAACACTACCCATTGGAAACACTAACACAACCTCTACGAAAGCCTTGTCAAATGTGGGTGTGTAAGCCCCTAAGTGTTTGAGGATATGGGGTCAAAGTCTTTTCCTATCACCATCTCCATTTCTCTTTGTCTGATGTTAGTGTGCGCCATCCTGCCCCGGCAAATGCTCTAACTTCCATCTCTCTGTCTGCCCTGACTTATGCAAATTCCCAGGTTGTCACTCTATTATTCTGGTCATCTATGTGTTATCAGTTCTGTGTGATATGACCTGACCGAAATTGACCTCTCTTCTGACCTGTCGTTCTCTTTTCGCGGGCTTTTTATGTTGCTGTTTATGATTTTTGACCTCGACCTGACTTACTTGCTGTAAAAAAAAAAAAGTCCACCTCTCTTGTTCTTCGTCGTCACTAAAACCTTCCTATCTTCATCCTCTGTCTGTCGCTTCCTGTAACTTAATACTCAACTTATTTATCTTTTTCTCTCTCTCCATTCCTCTTTGTGTGTTTCTAAGCAACTATATCCTCATCCTTTGTCTGCCCTCTGATGGCCGCTCGCTTCCTGTAACTTAATCTTATACTCAATTTATTAATCCTTTTCTCTCTCTCCATTCCTCTTTGTGTGTTTCTAAGCGCTCTCTCTCTAAGTCTTAAAACAACTATATCCTCATCCTTTGTCTGCCCTCTGATGGCCGCTCGCTTCCTGTCCCTTAATCTTATACCCACGCTTCTTTATTTGTCTTTTCATTCCTCTCTGTGTGTTTCCGAACGTTCTCTCTAAACCCAATATTCTTAAACGTATCCGCCCGTCCGTTCGCCTGTTAGGAAAGCCTTTCGAGGAAGTTGTTGCTGGGGTTTTCAAGGGCGGTTTTATGACGTTAGTGATAGTTTTACAAGGCCTCTGCGCCATGAACGGTTACATCACCCAAGACAGCCCGGTTAGTCTTCTCTGTGGCTTTGGGAAATAGTCGCAATGGGGATTCGATACGTTTAAGAATAGAAGCTCCGAAATGCTTGAAAATTTTGACCTCTTTTCTTCCACCTCCTCCTCCCTCCTCCTCATTCTTCTTCTCTTCTTCCTCCTCGTTCTTTTCTTCTTCCTTTCCTCAACTATATTTTCTTTCACTTTCTCCTCCTCTTCCTCATCTTCGTTTAAGAATAGAAGCTCCGAAATGCTTGAAAATTTTGACCTCTTTTCTTCCTCCTCCTCCTTATTCTTCTTCCTTCTCGTTCTTTTCTTCTTCTTCTTCTTCATCTCCCATATTTTCATTCACTTTCTCCTCCTCCTCCTCATCTTCGTTTAAGAATGTAAGCTTCGAAATACATGATAATTTTGACCTCTTTTCTTCCTCCTCCTCCTTATTCTTCTTCCTTCTCGTTCTTTTCTTCTTCCTCTTCTTCATCTCCCATATTTTCATTCACTTTCTCCTCCTCCTCCTCATCTTCGTTTAAGAATATAAGATTCGAAATACATGAAAATTTTGACCTCTTTTCTTCCATCTCCATATTCTTCTTCCTTCTCGTTCTTTTCTTCTTCCTCTTCTTCATCTCCCATATTTTCTTTAACTTTCTCCTCCTCCTCATCTTCTCTTCCTCTTCATCTTCACCCTTTCTCCTTCTCCTCCTCATTCTTCTTTTCCCTCCTCCAGCACGGGACGGCGCGGCGGTGACTTCCCGTAACCTACACCATGCATCACTCTGACGGAAAGGGCGTTATGGGCGCGGAGTTGGTCGGCGGCGCGCAAGAGGTCGACGGGGTTCACCAAGCCGTGTACCGCGTGGTGTTGCCGCTGCTCGTGTTCTTGGGGCTCGCCGCTAACGCCCTCTGCCTCTTGGTACTGACGCGACCCAACCTGCGCTCCACGAGGGTCAACTGGTGAGTGTGTGTGTGGGGGGTGAGGGGGGCGGTGGAGGAACACAAATGAACACAAATGAAGAACAAACAACAGCAGAGGAGGAGAAACAGAAGAAAAATGAGGGGGGGGGAGAAGAGAAGAATGAAGAGGAGGAGGAGAGAGAGAGAGAGAGAGAGAGAGAGAGAGAGAGAGAGAGAGAGAGAGAGAGGGCAAATAAGAAAATTAAAACAATGAAAAGGAAATTAAGAGAGGAGAAGAAAAGGAGATAAAAGTAAAAAAAAAAAAAAAGAGGTAGAGAGATGGAGGAGGAGGAGGAGGAGGGAGAGAAGAGAAGACGAATAAGTAGATGATAACAAGAGAAGAAAAAAAAGAAAAGAACAAGAACAAAATAAGAAAAAGAAAAGACAAAAGAAGAAAGAGTGGAAGAATGTGTGTGTGTGTGTGTGTGTGTGTGTGTGTGTGTGTGTGTGTGTGTGTGTGTGTGTGTGTGTTAAACTATTCTCCTATTCTTTTTTTCTTCTCTTCTTCTTCTTCAATCTCCTTACACACCCCAATCCATCTCTTCCTTTCTCGTGTTTCTTCTTCTTCTTCAACCCCTCACACCATCCTCCCCCCCCTCCCCCCCACAGGTACTTCATCGCGCTGGCCTCGTCCGACCTGCTCGTCTGCATCTTCCACATCCCCGTCATCACCACCATCACAGGCTGCACCTTCTCCTCCTACGCCGAGGCCCTGTACTTCACGCACTTCGGCTGGACGCTGGTCGGGGTGTGCCAAACCTTCGGCCTCTACGTCATCGTCTGGCTCTCCTTTGACCGCTTCGTCGCCGTCTGGATGTACGAGGTCTACCCAAAGATACAACAGCAGCCTAATGTCAAGAGGAACAGGCTGCTGGTGACGGCCGTGGCTTGTGTTATCTTCCACCTCGTGTATATGGTGCAGGCGGAGGTGCGCTGCGATAGTCCGGTTGACGGGGATGAGGCGTGCGAGTATGGCCACTGGGCCGTCGTCAGCGGCTACCAGTACATGTTCTACAGCACGTGGCACAAGGTGTACAGCGTCTTCTACGGTCTGCTCATCAGGTGGGTGCAAGGCCTCGGGGTGTTTGCCATTACCAGCACAAAGGCATCATTCATATTAGTAATCTGGGGAGGCGGTGGCTGAGTGCTTAACGTGCCGGCGCCGCGTCCACAATGATGAGGGTTCGCGTCCCGCCCGCCGCCACAGCAAGGATTTTTCAGTCACCGCCGAGTGGCCTGAAGCCCCATTCACACTGTGCCGACTCTGGGCCACGACAACCCAGCGACTTTTCCATTTGACAAGTTGGTTCCCACGCTCCAAGAAGGGGGGCAGGTTTTATTGGGGTCTTGGTGTCTTGCCGACTGTCTGGGACATTCGGCCGACTAGTTGCCAGCGTGTCGTGCTAACCCTCACGACTCCAGACTCCCGTCACCATGTCAGCGCAGCATTCAGCAACAGTCTCAAGACCTCTTTCAAGACATGCCCGACCCTTTCACATCAACAGCTAATGCCTCGTGTACCCTAGAGTCGTGGGTAGTTGTGGCCCAGAGTCAGCACAGTGTGAACGGGGCTTAAGACTACCCACATGCTGTCTTGAAGATCGCATGTCAAGCTGAACTCATGATTCTCTCTCCAAAGAAAGGATCAAAGATGAGCTCCGGGGGCAGCATGAGCCAAGCAAGATGGCGCCACTATAAACACTTGCCTGCACCACAAAGAAAGCCTGCCCCAGCCATAGGCAGAAATGTAAAAAAAAAAAAAAAATGACAGCATGAAAGTAATGCCTCATGATAAAGAAAACCCAAGACTCCATTTCAATTAGTGGGAGTTTGTGTGTCCATCCATTTCTCAGACTGTTCAAGCTCTTCCTGTGCTAACATGGCAGGGCCTCCTAACCTTAGCAAGACTTTTTCGACCTTTGCTTTTTTTCTTTTAGGTGTTGCCCGGAGCGCCGGTAGACTTTCTAGAGGGGTCTCTTTGACGACCCCCGCCCGTTAGTGCCACAGGCGAATTTTATTTATGGTGGCTGCTGTGATGTGCACCCTTGAGTTGCTTTCTTTGCTATAAAAAATAATACAAATAACCGGCCAACATGACAACTCCATTTCCTATCCCAGGTGGGTGCCGAACTGCCTCCTCATCTTCTTCAACACGAGCCTGGTGGTGGGCGTGATGCAGGGCCGCGTCAACCTCCCCGCCGGCAGCCAGACGCCGGGCGGCAGCGGGGAGCGCAACCTCATCATCATCACCATCGCCATCACCATCTCCTACGCCCTCTTCACCCTCCCCATCATGATCTACATCACGGGCTACGCCGGGCCTGAGCCGGACCGCTGCTCCGCCTACCACCCCAAGGAGGTGCTGCGGGCGGTGGGCAACTCCCTGCAGCTGTTTGAACACGTCATCCACATCGCCTTCTACATCGGGCTCAACAGACCCTTCAGGAATGAGCTCAAGTACCTGCTGAGGCTTGAGGAGAGGCCGGAGGAAGGCCTGGGCAGCGGGAGGAGCCAAGAATCACTACGGGCTGATGAGGAGTGCTTGGAAAGGGGGCAGAGGAAAGGGAACAGCCTGGAGCTGCCGCGTGCCTCCCCGAGCCTTCCATCCAGCACGCAGAGCAGGCAAACCCTCACACAGGACCTGGGCACCAGCAGGGACGATCTGGGTGCCAGCAGGGACAACAATGGTGCGTTCTGAGGCAACACCTGCATCCGATGATCTGTAAAACCACCTTATTCCTATTTGTACCGCTGCTGAATGCTCAGTGCGGAACCAAGTGACCGCTGACTGACCTGCAATGTGTCTTGGGATGCAGTGCAGGATTACAAGCCAAAGAGGGACTCAGTGATGGGACAGTCTTGGGACACGTGGCAGCACACAATGCACACTTCTGCCCGTCAGTGCCCAGCGCACCACTACACAGCTCCTTGTGTTAGGCTGGCAAAACCTTGTGATTCTCATAGTGCCTTGTGCTGCTGCCACAAAGTCCAGTGCTCTTGAAACACACCCAGCATGTAGACACGTGAACTTGATAAACAGCAGCAGAGGAACACGCTTCACATTACTGAATGATGGTCAGTATGTTCACCTCACAGCCGAGAGATCCCGGGTTCAATTCCCGGGTATAGTGGAGACGGATGGGCAGTCTCCAGTTATCCGTGCCCCATGTCCACCCGGTAGTGAGTGGGTGCCGGGTGTCAGTCAGGTTGTGCCCCGCCTCCCAGGTGTGTGTGGATGAGCTGTGAGGTTCCAGCCATACCCAAAGATGTTTCTGAGTTACAAGTTCATTCAGTGAAGCGACTGGCTGCTGATCACCAGTCTACTGCATGATCAGGCCATGGTGAATGACAGTGATCAGTCACACACCTGTGAGTCAAGCCTAACAGAGTCTTTCCAAAGCTCAGCACCACGCTGCACAATATAGGTTAAGTGAAATATATTTTTTATAAAGAAAATCTATTGAAATGTAAATAATTTATGAAAAAAAAATATTTGATCCGACCTTGATCTGTAATGCTTCCATGATTCCTTAGAATGTGCCAAATAATAAATATTAATGAGTTCCTGTTAAGCCACAAGACCTTCAAGTCTTTCCTTTGCCTTCTCAACACTGCTAGAGTTTGACCGTTGGTGTTTGTGCTCTGTTGTGTGACAGCGCCACACACGAGGTTGTTTCTTTGTCTGATCCAAACAGCAGAATGAAAATACACATGCAAACAAAGTTTCTGCATATAAGAATTAATAACCACGACTGAGCTCTTTTTCCACACAAGGAAGGTCAGACTTGATGAGGCCATGTTTAAAATTGAAACCCTTACACTTGAAACCTCTAATACTGTCAGAGTTTCTTGAGGGAGCTGCACTTTTGCACCATGAATGGGAGAAACACTCTTGAGAACCAGACTAATCTCCTTTGTGGCCTTGGGAAATACTTGCTGTAAGAATTGAAAGCATCTGAGAATACAAGACTTGGTGACTGCACTCCACTGTAACACTCCACCTCACACACGGTGAACCCTCTGCAGATGCTCCTCCACGTGCTTGCCATGGGGTTGCCTCGAAAAGCCCCATTGTAAAAATATCGCATGTCACATTCACGCCTACCGGACATCATCGGACAGCCTACATACCATGCCTTAAATGTGCTGCGATCACTTACCATATGCAGCCTAAAGATGGGAAAAATCACCCATCACAGAGCCTTTCTCAAAACAAAATATTTAAAAAACATATCAAAATTTGCAGTACAGGAGACCCTCTATTGGACGCCAGATATCTACCCAAGAAAGTCAAGCAAAACGGAGGTGTTATTTCAATGAGATTTATCAATTTGAGACTGGTGGGAGATATTCTTTGTGTGTGTGTGTGTGTGTGTGTGTGTGTGTGTGTGTGTGTGGGAAGGAGTCAGCTCAAGGGTGTGTTTCAAAGAAGTATTTACAATAAGCGTGCTAATTAGAGGGTCTGCTACTGCACAGATTCCACAAAATTTTAACATAATCGCACCGTCGCAGAGTCAAAAAAACGTGCATGTCGGAACAGCGTAAGTCGAGAAGCATCTGTGTTTAGTGAACCTCAATTTGACAAGATTCAGAATTTGTCAAACCATACTATATAACCTAGTGAACATTTATTATATATATATCAACTATTTTTGGTCTTATTTTCAAACACATTTAATCTTCATAGAACAATACTTTTCTTAAACGATTGACAGTTCTCATTTGACGAAACAATACGAAATACTTAAACGATATCTTACTCTCTTCTTATTTAACACATTGCCTTGTAGCCCTTCACAGCTTCAGGCACAAGGAACTTTAGTAAATTATAATGACTTGTAGAGGTAAAGGTTTTTCTCACAATAGGTTCAAGAGGCTTTACAGTGACACCAACAATTACTAAAGTGCTCCTGTAAAAGTCTATCTCCTTAAGGCTGTGACGCACTCCACTTAGTAAATTTGACCTCATAAAAAGTATCATCATTGCTAAAGTTGACCCCTTCCAAGACCCAACCCTTCAAGGACTCACCCCTTCCAAGACCCAACCCTTCAAGGACTCACCCCTTCCAAGACCCAACCCTTCAAGGACTCACCCCTTCCAAGACCCAACCCTTCAAGGACTCACCCCTTCCAAGACCCAACCCTTCAAGGACTCACCCCTTCCAAGACCGAACCCTTCAAGGACTCACCCCTTCCAAGACCCAACCCTTCAAGGACTCAGACTTTTACACGAGCCTTTGCAATCGGTACTTTCCCTGGCGCTGATGGTGCAAGATAAACGGTGCAAAGACAAACCCTCACTGAGCGCCACTAACCTGTGATCCCTGTCCTCCTACGTCCTGTGTTTCCATGACAGGGAGAGGCTGCACAGCATTTCTGGGGTGTGGAAAACAGAAACCAGACTAGTGACACACAGCGTTTTACTGCCTCCGAGATTAACATATTCTCCCAAGTAATTATAAAGCTTGACTATAATCGTTTTCATTCCTGTCATATTCTCTCCCCTGCATTTTCTCTCCTCCTCCTCCTCTTCCTACTAATTTTCCTTATCTACCCTTTTTTTGTTCTTTTTGCCTTCTCTCCTCTTCATTCCTCCTACCTTCCTCCACCTCATATACCTTTCCTTTTGTCTTCCTCCTAATTCTCTAGCTATTTCTCTTCATTTCCTCAACCTCTCCTCCTCCTCTACGCACCTCATCACTTCACTTCTTCTTCTTGCCCGTGCGTACGAGCGGTCGGTCCGTCTGGAAGATAACATTGCAGGTGGTGCACAGCGGGACGGCCTTGCAGTAAACAGAGAGGCAGTTGGAGCACACGCTGGCCATGTCCACAAGCGTGCGGTGACAGAAGCAGGCCGCGCGGTAGTCCACTGTGTCCGGGGCGGGGGTGTTCAGCTTGCGGCGGGTGGCTGTGTCGCAGTGGTACATGAGGAGCAGCGTCTGGAGAAGCTCGTTTACCTGAGGGTTGTGAGGTGGATGTTATGGGGAGTCCGTTTTGATGGTTTGTGGGGTGTGTGTGAGGCGCTGATAAACACCATCTGTTATACGCCATTCCTGAGACTTCTATGATATGGGGAGTCAGTTTTGATGGTTTGTGGGGGGGGTGTACGGCACTGATAAACACCATCTGTTATAGGCCATTCCTGAGACTTCTATGTTATGGGGAGTCAGTTTTGATGGTTTGTGGGGGGGGTGTATGGCACTGATAAACACCATCTGTTATAGGCCATTCCTGAGACTTCTATGATATGGGGAGTCAGGTTTGAGGGGTTGGGGGGGGGGGTGTGCGGCGGTGATAAACACCATCTGTTATAGGCCATTCCTGAGACTTCTATGATATGGGGAGTCAGTTTTGATGGTTTGTGGGGGGGGGTGTGAGGCGCTGATAAACACCATCTGTTATAGGCCATTCCTGAGACTTCTATGATATGGGGAGTCAGTTTTGATGGTTTGTGGGGGGGTGTACGGCACTGATAAACACCATCTGTTAAAGGCCATTCCAGAGACTTCTATGATCTGTGGTGTGCAGACAGACTTTGGCACACAGACAGATGTTATTTACAACCCTTTCTAAAGATTTTATGATCTGTGGAGTGTGTGTGAGATATATATGAACACAGATACATTAGTAATATTGCATAGCCTGCTGCAGTGACTTGTATGATTTCTGATGTGTGTAGAAAGACAAATATACACACAGATATGATTCACCTATAGCCCTTTATGAAGACTTATGATTTGTGGTGAGTGCGCAAAATAGATAGATATATACACTAATACATCCCTTCTATAGTCCATTCCAGTAACCTGTATGATTTGTTGTGCATTCAAGACATACAAATAGATACATGCCTTTTTTTTTTGTGTGTGTGTGTGTGTGTGTGTGTGTGTGTGTGTGTGTGTGTGTGTGTGTGTGTCTCACCTGGCGCACACAGTGGTAGGTGCCGCCGGTGATGTCGGCGCCCTGCTGCAGGAGGCCGCAGTCGCCCCCTATGACACACACATCCACGGGCGTCGAGGACTTCTGGGCCGTGAGGTAGGTGTTGATGTAGGTCAGGTACTGGCTGCCCGTGTCCGCTGCCGGGGGGGAGAGGAGGAGGGAGGAAATCTAAGTTAGCACAATTTTTTTTACAACAAAGATGGCTCAAGGGCACAAAAAAGTAAACAACAATAAAAAAAAAGCCCGCTACTCGCTGCTCACAAAAAGAAACCAGAGAGGTGGCCAAAAGAGAGTTACATATACATAGTCACTTTACGTTCTCTTATATCTACAGAAATGTACTAAAGGATTATAACTGATGGCTCCAGTAAATGATAACAGGCTAACAGAGGAGGAGGAGGAGGAAGAAGAGTAGGACTGTGTTGGGATGAGTAAAAAGTAAATGAAATGCCAGGATTTGCCTTTCCTACACTCCCACATGACCTCTACATGTAACAACACACGAGAAATTAATCCAGACAAGGAAAGGTTTGGCAGCGCCGGGGATCGAACCCGCGACCAGCGTAACGGGAGAGCCCCTCCTTATCCAGTCAGCCAAAGAGGTGCCCCAGAGTGAGTTATAGGAGGCTCGCCCATCAGGCAAGTCACCACTACATAAATATCAAATCCGTGCCACTCTTCAAACCACCTTCCAGCTCGGGGTCATCACAACTAACTGGCTATTTCTTTTATTGATTTACTTTCTTACAGCAACAGAAGAACCTCAAGGGCAAAAATAAAGACGAGACAAAAACTACCTAATCAAAACAATATTGGCGTAGGACTCACAGGGGAAGAAAAGGGGAAGAAAAACAGACAAACAACATTGGTATAGGACTCACAGGGGAAGAAAAGGGGAAGAAAAACAAGAAAAGGGGGAGAAAAACAGACAAACAATATTGGTGTAGGACTCACAGGGGAAGAAAAGGGGAAGAAAAACAAGAAAAGGGGAAGAAAAACAGACAAATAATATTGGTGTAGGACTCACAGGGGAAGAAAAAGGAAGAAAAACAAGAAAAGGGGGAGAAAAACAGACAAACAATATTGGTGTAGGACTCACAGGGGAAGAAAAAAAAGAAAAGGGGAAGAAAAAAGACAAAAAAAAATACTTGCATAGGATTCCCAGGAGACGAAGATCCAAAAAAAAAGATAAATACAGTTGTCCCTCAAATAGTAGTTTCCAATAGTTTGATTTTGGTTTTACGTGGATTTTCCAAGAAGATTTTTTAGGGTTTTTAAATTTCTCAATGAGCAGGAAATTTAGGGTCATATAACAAGACATTTTGCCTCCCAAGAACACATATTTGACAAGGCATTCATAGGAGTTGTGGGCATTTCCAGGAGTAGTTTTATCACCCAGGTGGTAGACTGACCCTTCCTCTGTACCGTGAAGCTAAAGAAACACTCACTAGAACCTGACTGACCCCCTCTTTGACCTTTAGAAACAGCTGATGTGATAAGTGAAAGTGTCTTATTATACCAACCTTAAAAATCCTATAAAGCTGAAACCGAACTATTGGAAACCGTACTATTTGAGGGATGACTTATAAAAAAATACTCATAAACAACAGAAGCACAGGACTCACAGGATATCTTGAGCACAAGTAGCCTGGCTTGCATCCTCTTGGCCAGGATCTCCTCGGTCTCCTTGCGCTTGATGTAGAGGAGCCCCCTGCCCATGGCCCCAGAGAGAAGGGACTCATTCTGCTCAGGGTTGGTGGGGGTGCTAGCGGCCGCCTCAGCCATGGCCCTCACGCCCCTCTCAATGGCCCGGTCCACTTGTCCCAACATCTCCAGCCGCCCGTCCTTCTGTCTCCCAATCTGAAGGGAAGCGCTTGGGTCAGGAATGGCTGCAGAACATGAGGCTTTATAGGAGTTATTGCATATTTTTCTTCTTTATCTTTCATTTCTCCTTTTCTTCTGCCTTTGTCTATCTTTATCTTAGCTCCTTCCTTCCTCTAATCCTGACTTATTCTCTCCCAAAGCCTCATCACACTATCACTAGGCTCACAACACTACCCATGGACTGAGCAACAAGCAGCACCACCAACCCCATCTTCATTGGAGCCTGGGTAGAGGAACCGTGACTCCAGGTGATTGGCGGCCAGCACAGCGAGGGAGTTCCGCGCGTTGGCTGCCAGGTGGAGGTTAGCGAAGGCCACGACGGCGTTGAAGTAGGTGTGTGCGTCGTGCTCAGCCAGCTGTGGGTGCATGTCCACAACCATCACCAGCAGGCACCCCTCCTCCGCCATGCTAGGGACAGTTAACAACATCATTATTATCATTATTAGGCAGTCCTCCTCCATTATACTCTGGCCAGAGGGTTATTATTATTATTACTAGGATTGTGCAGTGGCTGGGAGGGTGGGAAATGGTATATATATATGTATGTACTGCCTCTTGTGGTGCCTAGAGGTGGACTGACAAACATATCCTCGGGGGCAATAGCACAAAAACCGTGAAATATTTGCCAATACTTAACCACGTCATGTCGTAGCGGCCGACCATGGACAGAGTACAAGTCCAAAGCCTTCAGTCTCTGGGAATAACTTAGATGCTCCATACCTCTAATGTTCCTGGTCTAACGTCTCTGCACTGACTCAAGTAAGTTGAGATCAGTAATATATCCCAGATTCCACACAGATGAACAATATTCAAGTAAAGGCCGAATGTGCGTCACATAAATAGGGACAAGAAAGTAAGCATCGCGGTTAGCTGTAGATTTAAGTAGATTTTGAGCCATGCCACCTGCTCTCTGGACAATGTTCTGTATGTGCTGGTGAAATTTCAAGGAAGAACCGACATTAACCCCAAGGTCCATTGCAGAATCTTTAAGTGGATCGACCACAGGTGTGCGCTGGACACAGCCTACAGTTCATGGTGCAGATGCAAATGGTATGTTGGAGGAATTCTCTGATGTGTTGGAGGCTGACAACACTGACACGTGACTCACCTGTGTCAATTTGGTGTGTTGACGTCCTTGTGTTGTGGAGGAGCCTTCTTCTTCTTCAATGCTTTAAGGGCGCTCGTTATGCCATGGGACCACGCTCTCTATTGCCCTGGCGTTGTGGGTTGCTGGTGGCTGTTGTGGTGGTGGTTAGTGGAGCTTCTACGAGGAGGAGGCGTGACAGTATGGCGTCTTCTTCTTCTTCTTGGGGGCTTTTATGGGGCTAGTTAGGCTATGGGACCACGCTCTCTATTGCCCTGGCGGTGTGGATTGCTGGTGGCTGTTGTGGTGGTGGTTAGTGGAGGAGGTGGAGGCGGCGTGACAGTGGCGTCGTGGTGTTGACGTCGCTTACAACACCAACACCACAGTGACGGTCCAACGTTGCCAGATCCTCGTATTGAGCACATTGTAATTCCGATTTTTGACACGTAACCACTGCAGAAAGACATCATTAATTAACCATTTCAACGATAGCTATTAATGAACCTAGTATTGAGGTGGAGGAGGCAGTTTTGGGTCGAAAATAGGCGAATATGAAAGGCTGAGCAGGGCATCTGGCACCGCTACCCACACCGGCGGCCACACCAGCTGATTGTCGTACTCACCTCAGTGCCTTATCAGTTTCTGCCTAATTAAAGCTATAATGGCCCAGTGAGTGACAGTATTTAATCAAACTTGTCACATAAAACTTAATTATTATGTTATGTACGCGCTGAAAGAATAAATAATGTACGCGCTGAAAGAATAAATAATGTACGCGCTCAAAGAATAAATAATGTACGCGCTCAAAGAATAAATAATGTACGCGCTCAAAGAATAAATAATGTACGCGCTGAAAGAATAAATAATGTACGCGCTCAAAGAATAAATAATGTACGCGCTGAAAGAATAAATAATGTACGCGCTCAAAGAATAAATAATGTACGCGCTCAAAGAATAAATAATGTACGCGCTGAAAGAATAAATAATGTACGCGCTGAAAGAATAAATAATGTACGCGCTGAAATAATAAATAATGTACGCGCTCAAAGAATAAATAATGTACGCGCTGAAAGAATAAATAATGTACGCGCTCAAAGAATAAATAATGTACGCGCTCAAAGAATAAATAATGTACGCGCTCAAAGAATAATTAATGTACGCGCTCAAAGAATAAATAATGTACGCGCTCAAAGAATAAATAATGTACGCGCTCAAAGAATAAATAATGTACGCGCTCAAAGAATAAATAATGTACGCGCTCAAAGAATAAATAATGTACGCGCTCAAAGAATAAATAATGTACGCGCTCAAAGAATAAATAATGTACGCGCTCAAAGAATAAATAATGTACGCGCTCAAAGAATAAATAATGTACGCGCTCAAAGAATAAATAATGTACGCGCTCAAAGAATAAATCAACGCTCTCTCTCTCTCTCTCTCTCTCTCTCTCTCTCTCTCTCTCTAAAAGTCCTCAGGAAGGGCACACACAAGGGCACACAATCATCTTGGCACTTGGATGTCACAGAATGGCACACAACCCTCCTGTGCTCCCCTACAAAGTACACCACCCAAGGCATTATGAAGGCACTGTGTGTATGACCAAGCACTGTCCATGTTTGCCTCTGGTTAATGTCTGAGGCTCTGAGCAAGTACAGAGATCGACTTTTCAGTATATAATTCTTTCCTTACTGTCTGTAAGTTTATACACTTCTGGTTAATGTCTGAGGCTCTGAGCAAGTACAGAGATCGACTTTTCAGTATATAATTCTTTCCTTACTGTCTGTAAATGAGTTTATACACCCACCAAGGCATTAAGGCACTGTTGTGTGTGTGCGTGTGTGTGTGTGTGTGTGTGTGTGTAGGCCTAACACAATCTGCTCACCATAAAAAAATTCAAGATGTAGTTTGATATCCATTCTCTCAGCAGCTCCATCTTTTTCAGTGTGAGGTGTTAGGTGAAGAAAGAAAGAAAATAGAAATTAAATGCTATCTCACGTCAGAAGAGGAAAGAAAGTGAAAGAAAGGACGAAAATGAAGGAGAAAAGGGAACAGGAATGGGAATTAAATGCTATCTCATGTCATATTAGGAAAGAAAGGACGAAAATGAAGGAGAAAAGGGAACAGGAATGGGAATTAAATGCTATCTCATGTCATATTAGGAAAGAAAGGACGAAAATGAAGAAGAAAAGGGAACAGGAATGGGAATCAAATATTATCTTGCAATAGAAAAGGAAAGAAAGAATGAAAAAGAGGAATAAAATGAAAGAGAAAAGGGAACGGGAATCAAATAAATAAAAATATACAAAAATTCTATCTGGCGTGAAAAAAAAGGAAGAAAACGAGAATGATTATATTTGTGTGGAGGGTGACTGAAGTATTAGGTACATTTCTATTCCTAAAAGAAGAAAATTAACAATACTGAGAGCAAAACAGACTACGCTATTATGTGTTACCAATGTCCAGTCTTACCGCGCACAGAACTGATAAGGCTGTCAACCACACTAACAGAAAGGCAACCCATGAATTTGTAGAAGGCAGGGCAGACAGAGAACCAGGTGGAGAGATGAAATTAGAACCTTTACCAGAGCAGGATGGAGTACACTTGACATCACACAGACTCAGGTGGAGGAATGGTACTGGAACCTCCACAGAACCAGAATGGAGTACACTAATGCTTGGTGGAGAGATGAAATTAGAACCTTTACCCGAGCAGGATGGAGTACACTTGACATCAGACAGAGAGTTGGGGGTAGAGGAATGGAATTGGAACCTCCACTGAAAACAGAAGGGAGTACACTAATGTCTGAGAGAGAATCAGGTGATGAGATATGATTAGAACCTTTGCTGAATACACTAACACCAGGTAGAGAAGTGGAGGACCCTGGGAAAGGCCTTTGCCCAGAGACCGAGCAACAACGCCGCTGAACACGACAGTGATGACCCAGTGGAATAAAATTGAGGTTTAAAAGGACTCGATAGTCTATATTTTATTTATATATAATTTTTTTCAATTAGATTTGTTCATAAATACAAACATAATTTTCTCTAGATATTAAGAATTATGCTGAGAGTCGCGGCAGCACGAGGCGTCTCGACACAATGCTAGTGAACAGGGTAGGGCCAGCGTGACCCCGGCACTTCCATAGGAGGCACACACACAGGTCACCAACGCCCACACACACCCCAGACTCCCGGGCCGCCGCCTCCCACAAAGCCCGCCCTCAGCACAAGAGTCTCTCAAATACATAATCTCTCTCGCCTTCCTTCCACGTCAGGGATCTCTAGCTAGGAATGGACACCCGGCCCGCCCCAGCGCCTGTCAGGACACCGCCCCGCTGCCTCCTCGGCCCCGTACCAGCATGGTGTGATGGCAGGGTGGCCGGTGATCATCAGTGATGGCGGTGTGTTGAGGGAAGTGTGTGTTTGGTTGTGTTCCGTCCCTTGTGTGGGCAGAGTGTGGGGAGCTTGTCATCGTGTGGCCTGAGAGAGTAGCGCCTTGTCAGTGTGCCGGGCAGTGTCGGGAAGTGCCGCTCCTGACGGGTGGGCTGGGGCAGGCCGCAATGCTTGGTACTATTTGAATATTAAAATGCTATGGTAGCCTCTATAGGGAAGATAGTGTATAGGGAACTTGGAGAACTTCCAATTGAATGTACATAACTGATGCTGCTGCTGCCATGGATTGCTTTCCTTCATATATAAATTTAGAAAAGTATAATTTAATTGTGAACGCTCTATGTTTACGCCTCTTACATCCTTCAAAAAGCCTTAGATTATTCCTTTTACTTAAGTAATTCATGAATGTTTTCCATAACTGTGAACTGCCATCAATTTCCCTTCAGCGGATCAATTAAAACAAGTTTGGTTACACACAACACCAAAACTATCTGGCAACGCGTCAAAATACTTGCCCCGACGGAAGGTTGGCTACGTCGCGGGGCGGTGGAGTGTGGCAAACAAACCTCAAGGTGGTGGTGGAGCACGAAGAAAAAACTAAACACATCATTGTTCACGTTTGTGTTTTTATGTAATTTAGATAAGATACATGTAGCAATGAACTCTTTGTGCAGTATGGACATCTCAATACCAGAAAATCTTACCTAATGATCAGACGCTGGAACAAACTCCCCCCCTCAACCTTTGCCCGGCCACCAGTCAGTCCAGCTCGGCCCACCCACACACACACACACACACACACACACACACACACACACACACACACACACACACACACACACACACACACACACATACACACACACGAGTTTGTCTGTGCTGTCCTGGAGGTGACACAGACTGCCTGACCGTCACACCGAACACTGAGGTCCCAGAGCACTGCGGTGTGGTGGTGGTGGCGCGACCCTGCGGTCCGACCCCGAGCCGTGGCCGGTGAGAACACTCTTGACTAGTAGTATTTCTTGAATTATGCTACAACCATCATAGCGCCCTCCTCCTCGTGTGAGGATCAAAGTCTTTGGCAGAGTTAGAACAAGGAATACTGTATGAAACATTCACTAAAGCGAGGGTTCTGCAAGGGTCTAGGGAACCTCGGAAAACCTCGCCCTCGGAGAAATTTACTCTATACACGGATAGATTAAAACGGAGCAAAGATATAATTAGTTAGATATCCAAGACTGCGTAACTTTGGTGGGAGAGGTTTTGGAGTAGGGGGTGAAGCCGATCTGCGGCTTGGCGGTGCGGCCGTTCTTGCTGACGGAGCTGTGGATGATGGGCAGCGGCAGCAGCCCGTTCTGGCCGGTGATGGTGGTGGTGGGCGTGACCAGCGCCACGGAGGCCTGGCCGTGCCCCGTCACGCTGGGCGGCGGGCAGTAGCTCAGCCCCTTGGGGGACTTCTTGGCAAGGTTGGCGCTGGCGTTTGGTCCGCTGATCTGGAGTGGCTTGAAGATCTGCTTGGGCAGGCCGCCGGGTATGCCGTTATACTTGACGGGGGAGCCGTGGCTGCTGGTCTCCATGGACACATGCTTCTGCTGCGCCTTGCCAGCGTTGTGGCGGCCGCCGGGCATCTTGTTGTTCCCATGGGGAAGAGATATCCTGTTGGGCTTTGAGGTATTCACGCTGGACACGATGGTCTTGGCGTCCTTGGCGGCGTCCTTGGCGGCCACGTGGGAGTAGATCACCCCGTCCTTGCTGTCCATGGAGAGCGACATGTTTGTACTTCCGAGGTAGGGCGGCGCCAGGCCGGCCCAGGACATGGCTGCAGCACCGGGCACCAGCGACTGCATGCTCCTGTTGATGATGGGGTGCCCCGCCACCAGGCCGCCGGCCGTGGTGGTGAGGGGCAGGGCGTGGCCGTGGCCCAGGCCGGTGCTGGTGGCTGTGGTGGCAGTGTGGGTGGTGGCGCTGCCCGTGGCGGGGGAGTAGGAAGCACCGTTGGCCACGCCCACCAGCGCAGAGGTGGCGGGCACAGCCATGGACACCTGCGTGCTGTTGGATATGGTGGAAGGTGCGCTGGAGGCGGCGGAGGAGGCGGCGGAGGTGGCGGGGGCGGAGTGGTTGGTGCTGCTGGCGATGATGGAGGTGACGGCCGCCAGGTGGTGGTGCAGGGCCGAGCGGTGGGCCTCAAGCTGCGCCCGGGAGGCCACCAGCTGGGCCACCTGCTCCTGCACCAGCTGGGCCGTCTGGCACACGGCCATCTGGCTCCGCCGCACCTCCTCGATGTGCTCCAGCAGGATGGAGTTGTTGCTGCCGCCTTGAGCTGGAAACAAACAATGCAGAATTAAAGACTCACATCAGGAGTTGAGAGTTAGATCAATTTTGGGTGGAGAGAGAGGTCAGTTTTGGGTGGAGTTAGGTCAATTTGGGGTGGAGAGAGAGAGGTCAGTTTTGGGTGGAGTTAGGTCAATTTTGGGTGGAGAGAGAGGTCAGTTTTGGGTGGAGAGAGAGGTCAGTTTTGGGTGGAGAGAGAGGTCAGTTTTGGGTGGAGAGAGAGGTCAGTTTTTGGTGGCCAGACGTCATGGAGGACCACAACTCACCCTGGGCGTTCTTGATGAAGTGCTCAATGACGGTGTCCACCCCCTGCAGGCCGGCCAGCAGCGGGTCCTCCTCGGGCGGGGGCAGCGAGGACATGATGTAGGCGTCCTTCATGGGGATCTTGCCAGCCATGCCCATGCGGCTCATCACCATCTGCACAAGACAGCGGCAAGGGGTCAATATACCAGTGCTCAAAGCAAGGCTAGGAACATCAAGGTTGCTTTCCATTCCCTAACCTTTCCTAACCTTCCCTTACCTCTCCTAACCTTCCCTTACCTCTCCTAACCTTCCCTTACCTCTCTTAACCTTCCCTTACCTCTCCTAACCTTCCCTTACCTCCCCTAACCTTCCCTACCTCTCCTAACCTTCCCTAACCTTTCCTTACCTCTTCTAACCTTCCCTAACCTTTCCTTACCTCTCCTAACCTTACCTCTCCTAACCTTCCCTAATCTTTCCTTACCTCTCCTAACCTTCCCTAACCTATCCTTACCTCTCCTAACCTTCCCTAACCTTCCCTTACCTCTCCTAACCTTCCCTTACCTCTCCTAACCTTCCCTAACCTTTCCTTACCTCTCCTAACCTTCCCTAACCTTCCCTTACCTCTCCTAACCTTCCCTAACCTTCCCTTACCTCTCCTAACCTTCCCTAACCTTCCCTTACCTCTCCTAACCTTCCCTAACCTTTCCTTACCTCTCCTAACCTTCCCTAACCTTTCCTTACCTCTCCTAACCTTCCCTAACCTTCCCTTACCTCTCCTAACCTCTCCTAACCTTCCCTAACCTTTCCTTACCTCTCCTAACCTTCCCTAACCTTCCCTTACCTTCCTACCTTACCTTTATTCTCTCCTTAACTCTCCTAACCTTCCCTTCCCCTACCTTCCCTTCCCTTCTCTTCCTTTCCCTTCTCTTCCCTACCCTTCCCCTGCTTCCCCCTCCCTCCTCACCTTTGCGTTCATGCTGGGGGTGATGGTGTTGTGACCCGTCGAGGCCACTGTCACGGGCATGGGCATCGCGCGCATGGGGGCCGTGGTGACCAGGGGCGTGGCCGTCATCACAGCCGCCATGGCCGTCGTGGTGGTGAGGGTGGAGGTGGCGGTGGTGGTGGTGGAGGTGGAGCCCGTCACAGCGATGGAAGCCGCAGCCGGTGGTGTGGTCTGCATGGCGGTACTCGTGGTGTTGGTGGCAGTGGAGGTGGAGGTGGTGGATGTGGTGGTGGATGGGGCGACGGGCTGTGGTGATGCGGTGCTGGTGGCGGCGGTGGCGGTGGTGGTGGTGGTGGTGACTTTGAGCAAGGGCACAGAGATGGAGGAGGAGGCGGAGGAGGTGGTGGTGGTGGCGGCGGTGGTGGGGGGCTGCTGGTGGTGGATGTTGGTGGTGAGGAGGTGCTCGAGGGCCTCACACACACGCTGGGCCAACGGGTCGGTACTCTCGTGACGGTACCGACGCAGCCGCTCCTGTACCACCATTTGCCACACCGCCTCAACCTCTGCGGGAAGGCAAGGAGGAATAAGACAAGGAGGATGAGACAACCAAGGGGGAATAAGACAAGGAGAGGAGGAAGAGAGGAAGGGAATAAGACAATAAAACAACACACTCAGGAGGAATAGAACACAAAATCAAGGGGGAATAAGACAAGGAGGAATAAGACAACAAAACAGAACATGAGGAGAGGAAGAGGAGGAAGAGAGGAAGGGAATAAGACAATCAAGGAGGAATAAAACAATAAAACAACACACTCAGGAGGAATAGAACACAAAATCAATGGGGAATAAAACAAGGAGGAATAAGACAACTAAAATTGGCTGATGTCTGATGTCTGGAGGGTGCCGGGAGTCATTGTCTTGAATGTCTGACTGGGGCTTTGACACTCTCCTACTCTGTCCCCTCAAGTCTCCTCTCCCTTCCCTTCCCTTCCCTTCCCTTCCCAGCCCTATGAAGACCCTCACCCTGCTGAACATTGGTCCCTTCCCTTCCCTTCCCTTCTCTTCCCTTCCCTTCCCAGCCCTATGAAGACCCTCACCCTGCTGTTGGTCCCTTCCCTCACCATCCCTCCCAAGGTCCTCACCCTGCTGTCGGTGCAGTGAGTGCTGTGGCTGCAGGCCCAGGTGGTGCAGGAAGCGTGCCTTGTGGGGGTACTCATGGGCCAGGCACAGCTCCTCGGGGGTGGTTATCACAGGCGGGAGGCTGTGGCCCGGCGCTAGCATGGGCACCAGCTCCTCGGAGATCGACTCGGCGTGCTTGGGGGACGAGGGTATGGACGAGGGCTCCAGCGCGCTCAGAACCCTGGCACGGCGCTCACACTGGTTCAGCTCGGCCTCCTGCGCGTGGGCGTGGGTGATCAGGCCCACCGTGTTCAGGAACGAGATTTTCTGGAACAATAACAATTTGGAAATGTCAACAGCATCATAAAATTTTACAAAGCCATTGCAATACAGAAGCTTGTTTTTCACCATGTTTTGCAATCCTACAAGTCCTGCAATATCACAACCATTCCACCTTACAATTCTGCAATACCTTAGTTACTGCAATCCTATAATCCCTCACTCTTAATCTTCCAATCCTACAATCTCTTAGTTACTGCAATCTAACAATCCCTACAATCCTATAATCCTTACTTGATGGAATCCTACAATCTCTGACCTTACAATCCTGCAATCCCTAAGTTACTGCAATCCTATAATCCCTCACTCTTAATCTTCCAATCCTACAATCTCTTAGTTACTGCAATCTAACAATCCCTACAATCCTATAATCCTTACTTGCTGGAATCCTACAATCTCTGACCTTACAATCCTGCAATACTTTAGTTACTAGAACCTACCTGCAATCCTACACTCCCACAATCCCACAATCCTGCAATCCTACACCCTCCTCTCCTCCTCACCTCGTGGGATGTGTCCAGGGGTGCTGGGGGCCCTTTGGTGCAGACCAGCATGAGGGCGCGGGCGCGGGCCATGGCCTCCTCCTGCAGCACCTCCTCCGCCTCATCCACCTCCAGACCCGCCTCGCGCAGCTCCCTCAGCCGCGCCTCCTCCACATCCAGCCGGCTCACAGGTGGATCAGGGGGTGGTGAGGGCGGTGGTGGTGGTGGTGGTGGTGTGGGGGGAGGGGGTGGCTTGATCTGTATTGGTGGTTGGGTACTGGTGTTGGTACTCGAGGTGGTGGTGGTGGTGGTGGTGGCGGTTGTGGAGGTGGTGGAGAGGCTGCTACTGGTGGTGTTTGTGGTGGTGGTGGTGGTGGTGGTGGCGGTGGAGGTGGTGTTGCTGGGTACAGGGCTACAACTGGTCTTTTCAAGCTTGACCGGTTGCCACACTCCGCGAGGTTCAACTCCACCTCCACCAATACAGCGCATCTCCACTCCACTTCCACCTCCGCAGCGCATCTCCACTCCACCACCAACTCCACGAGGTTCAACTCCGCGCATCTCCACGTTTCGCATCTCCACGTTACGGATCTCAACTCCGCGAGGTTCAACTCCACGCATCTCAACACCACGACTTTCAACTCCACGCATCTCCACTCCACGGGACTCCCCTACTCTGGAATCCACTCCTCTTGACTCCATTCCTCTTGACTCCATTCCTCTTGATTCCATTCCTCTTGATTCCATTCCCCTACTTTCAATACCTCTTGGTTCAATTACTCTTGGCTCCACCACCATTCTTGGGTGATCCATTCCTCTTGATTCCATTCCTCTTGATTCTATTCCTCTTGATTCTAACCCTCTTGATTCCAGTCCTCTTCCCTCCATTCCTCTTGGCTCCATTCCCCTTGGTTCAATTCCTCTTGATTCCATTCCTCTTGACTCCATGCCTCTGGGTTCAACTCCTCTTGATTCCATTCCTCTTGACTCCATGCCTCTGGGTTCAACTCCTCTTGACTCCATTCCTCTTGGTTCTATTCCTCTTGATTCCATTCCTCTTGATTCCATTCCTCTTGACTCCATTCCTCTTGATTCCATTCCCCTTGACTCCATTCCTCTTGATTCCATTCCTCTTGCCTCCATTCCTCTTGATTCCATTCCTCTTGATTCCATTCTTGATTCCATTCCTCTTGATTCCATTCCTCTTGACTCCATTCCTCTTGGCTCAACACCTCTTCCCTCGACCACTCTCGGCTCCACCACTCCTCTTTGCTCCATTCCTCTTGGTTCAATTCCTCTTGACTCCACTCCCCTCTGGTCCAGGCCTCTTGATTCCACTCCTCTTTGCTCCAAACCCCTTGTGTCCAGCCCTCTTGTTTCCACTCCTCTTGACTCCATGCCCCTCATCTCCACTCCTCTTGACTCCACACTCCTCAAGTCCACTCCTCTTGACTCCACATTCCTCATCTCCACGTTCCTCGCCTCCACTCCTCTCGACTCCACACTCCGCATCTCCACACTCCTTGACTCCATTCCCCTCATCTCCATGCCTCTCGCCTCCCCGCCCCGTCCCTCCCCGCCCTCCTTCTTTATCTCCCCAGGTGGTATGAGCTCCCCATTCCCCACCATGATGCGCGCTGGCTGGCAGGTCAAGTTCTCCCCGTTCTTGACAGGCGGCGCGGCGTTCTTGATGACCGAGTGTAGCGAGTGCATGGAATCGCTGGGCGTTGACTCGAAGGGCCGAACGATGGCTGGCGTGCGAGGCTTTCCCGAGGACCTCATGCTGTCCCGTGGAGGCTCCAGCTTGTTCAGGGGCAGGTCGTCTTTGGTGCTGGTGGCCTGCGTCTGGGTCTTGGGTTGCGACTGGGCCTGCACGTGTCCCAGGAAGGTCACGTCATTGATGGGCCTAAACATGACCTGGTTCCTGATGTCCAGCGGCTGAGCCATCTGCTGGGTGGCCACGCCTGGGGGGTGAGGGAAGGAGTCAGTTATGGGAAATACACTTAGGCCTTGGGAAAAAACTTAGGCCATAGGGAAAGACTTAGGCCATGGGAAATGCTTAGACCATGGGAAAACTTAGGCTATGGGTAAAGACTTAGGCCATAGGGAAAGACTTAGACCATGGGAAATGCTTAGACCATGGGAAAACTTAGGCTATGGGTAAAGACTTAGGCCATAGGGAAAGACTTAGACCATGGGAAATGCTTAGACCATGGGAAAAACTTAGGCTATGGGTAAAGACTTAGACCTTGGGAAAAAACTTAGGCCATAAGGGAAAGACTTAGGCCATGGGTAAAACTTAGGCCATGGTTTAGAATATAGCCATATCTACCTTTCCAATTTATCCAGGAGTGGCTTCAATAATTTAGCTGACACTATGAAGCAAAAGTTACCTCTCGGACCCCTAAAACAACAAGAAAAGATACGAGAAAAAGAAAAAAAGAAAACAAGAAATGAAAAGAAAACGAGGAGTAGGAGTTAGCATATTCCCTAAGGCCGCCAGACCAGCCAGCCCCCCTAAGCCAAGCCAACCCACCGATGGGCTGGTTCTTGCGACCGTGGGTGGTGCTGGTGACGGTGACGCTGCTGGTGCTGAGGCTGGTGATGGGCACGATGGGGGTGATGGGAGTGATGGGGCTGCGGTCGCGGCTCCGGTCATGGCTTTGCGAAGAGGAGTCTGTGGGGGAATGGGCAGTGAGAATAGGGTCAACAGGAATGGGGTAGGAATGGAGGATGGGTTCAAGAGGAATGGGCTGGAAATTACCATGGAAGGATGGAGGAAGATAAGGAAGGATTGTATGGACTCAAAACACCTTCTTCCACTTATTATAGAGACTGAATTACCATGGAAGGATGTGAATTACTGTGGAAGGATGGAGAAGATAAGGATAAGATAGTGAGTGAGTTGCTTAGAAGGGTTGAAAGATAAACAGGAAAACAAAACAAAAGAAAACAAAGGAAATCAACAAATAAAAAATAAAAACAGAGGAAAACGTCAAGAAAAAAGGAAAAAAAAAAAAAAAATCGCTCACTGCCTCCGCCGTGAGCTGTCAATTTTTCATTTTAAGCAAACGAAGGAAAAGACAAGAAAGAGGGAAAAAGATAAACCAACGTACGCACTCACTCACCCTCTTTGCTGCTGCGGTCCGCCTCGTGAAGCTCCCTCTGCCGCTGTCTCTCTCTCTCCTTCTCTCTCGCTCTCTCTCTCTCCTTCTCCTTGTCGCGTTCTCTTTCCCGCTCCTTCTCCCTCTCCCTCTCCCTCTCGCGCTCCTTCTCTCTCTCCCTCTCCCGGTCCCTCTCTCGCTCCCTCTCTCGCTCTCGCTCTCTCTCCAGCTCTCGCTCCCTCCTCATCTCCAGCTCATACTCGCGCTGACGCATGTCCTCCTCCAGTTTTAACCTGAGAGAGAGAGATGTGAGGTTAGGTCAGGTTAGGCTAGGCTAGGTTAGGCTAGGTTATGTGAGGTGAGGTTCTGTTAGGTTAGGACAGGTTAGGCTAGGTGCTACATTAGGTTATGTCATGTTATGTAAGGTTATGTTAGCATAGGTTAGGTTAGGTAAGGTTAGGCTAGGTTAGGTTAGGCTAGGTTATGTGAGGTGAGGTTCTGTTAGGTTAGGACAGGTAAGGCTAGATGCTATGTTATGTTATGTCAGGCTAGATGCTACGTTATGTTATGTCATGTTATGTTAGCATAGGTTAGGTTAGGTTAGGCTAGGTTATGTGAGGTGAGGTTCTGTTAGGTTAGGCTAGGTGCTACGTTATGTTATGTCATGTTATGTTAGCATAGATTAGGTTAGGCTAGGATATGTGAGGTGAGGTTCTGTTAGGTCAGGACAGGTTAGGCTAGGTGCTACGTTATGTTATGTCATGTTATGTTAGCACAAGGTTAGGTTAGGCTAGGTTATGTGAGGTGAGGTTCTGTTAGGTTAGGACAGGTTAGGCTAGGTGCTACGTTATGTTATGTCGTTTCATGTTATGTAATGTTATGTCAGCATAGGTTGGGTTAGGTAAGGTGTGTGCCGAGACCAGTGAGCGACACCTTCACTGCGGCCAAAGGTGTGTCATTATTTCATATTATTGTTGTTTTCATTTCATTATTATTTTCAGCATCAATATTCTCATTTCATCATTATTGGCATTAGTAGCGTGATTACGTTTCAATAAGGACATAAGAACGTAAGGGGACTGCATGAGGCCGGTGGGCCTGTACAAGGCAGCTCCTGCGGAGGAGTAAGATCCTATTAGGCCACCTTTATAAACACACTAACCATGTACTCCTCTTACCACCACTAGCATGTTATTGTTACGAGTATCATCGTTTTTAGTTTTGTTTTAATCCTTCACAACATAAGAGCCTTGTTATTATTACTGTTATTAACATTAATGTCACTAATCATTATTAGTGTAATTTCAACCCCTCACAACATTATTTTTACTATAATTACCATTATTACTAGGGACATTTTCATCCCACACAGCAAGAGGCTTGTTACTATTACTATATATTATTAACATTGTCATTAACATTATTATCTGTCATTTTTACCATCATTATCAATAGTATTTTCACTATTATCATCATTATCAGCATCATTTTAACCCCTTGGGCGTCTCACCTCTCATGCAGGAGCGCTGATGAGGGGTGGAGGGCGGCCAGGGAGGTGGGGAGCAGGTCATGGGGAAACCTGGATGAGAGGTAGGGGGAGGTGGCGGCCCCGGGGTAGATGGCGGACAGGCCGCCCACACTGTAGGGGCTGAGGGGCGGCCGCAGCAACCCATAGCGCTCCAGGTACAGCTGCTCCTCCAACCTACGGGAAGGGCAATCGTTAGACACAGGGATGGAAAGTTTTGTTTAGTCGGCGCAACATCTGGGGTCATATGCCGGAGAGAGACAGGAGGGGGGAGGAATTATAGGAGAAGGGAACAGATCTCAGGAGACAGGACACAACCCCCAATTAATACCTGGTACCCATTCACTGCTGGGTGGATAGGGGCATAGGGTATCGGAAAAGCCGCCCAATTTTTTCCACTCCGCCTGGTACACAGGGATGAGAAATGAAGAGGAATGGAGAGAAAAATCGCTTAGCAGAAAAAAACTCACAAAGAGGAATGGAGAGAAATGCCGAGAGGAGAAAAATATAGAAAGGAATGGAGAAAAAAGCACGAAAGAATGGAGAGAAAATGCTGGATTGGAGAGAAAAAACACTAAGAGAAATGGAGAGAAAAATTCAAGAAAAGATTAGATATATTCATGGATAGCCGCCTATATTCTCAAGACACTTTCGGCTCCTACAAGTAATATTAATTCACAGTACAGAAGCCTTGTCAAACTATCACCAGACTCATAAAACTACCCATGGAAGAAATACTAACACACCCTTTACCAAAGCCTTGTCAAATGTGAATGTGTGAGCCCCAAAATGTTCAAGAATGCAGGCCAGGCAGGCACTGACGAAATTTTTGTTACTTGAAATTCACGTTAAATGCAGGTGTTACATCGATGAAATTTCTTGATTTGGGATGGTGGAACTTTTTTACTGAGGAGTTCCTTTGGTGGTGAAATTAAGTCAAAGAAACTAAAATATACAAAAAAATACTGAGCTACCTCCATTGCTGTAAAAATAAAATAAAAAAAATGCTAGTTGCTTCTATTACTGTAAAAAAATAAGCAAAATAAAAATATTAAAAAAAGCTCCAGTGTTGTACCTGTACTGGTGCGCCAGGTGGTGGGGGTAGAGGGAGGGGTGGTAGGCGGGGTAGGAGGGGGGCAGGTCCAGGGGCATGGGCGGGCGCAGTGACCCCCCCGGCGTGGCGGTGGCTGCCGAGGCCGTCACGTCGGGCGCGCGGTAGGGTTGGAAGCCGCGCACAAGCTCCTCGCTGACCGGCGGCGCGCTGGACCGCTCCGCCTCCGTGGTCATGGTGACGTGCGTGTGCGTGGGCGCGATGGTCACCACGGGGGGCACCGAGCCGCTGGAGATGCCGATGTGGCCCGTGGTGGAGGGCGTCAGCGACACCTTGGGGGACAGCCGCTGCGGCTCCCCGGACAGCGAACCCTCCTTCTCGGAGCCTGGGGGGAGGGGCGTGTTAGTGCTGAGAATGCCATGTGTATACGTGTGTGTGGGGGGGAGGGGTATAGGTGGGTGTGTAAGTGTGGGTATGGATGTGTGTGTGTGTGTGTGTGTATTTACCTAGTTGTATTTACCTAGTTGTAGTTTTACAGGGCCTGGGCTTACGCTCGTGTGGTCAAACCTCTATATTTCTTTATGTGTGTGTGTGTGTGTGTGTGTGTGTGTGTGTGTGTGTGTGTGTGTGTGTGTGTGTGTGTGTGTGTTATACAGGAGTGTGGATACATGGATAGATTGGGAGACAGGACTATCATAACTTGAGGTCAGGCCCTGTATCCTACAAATAGATAAATACACACTTGAAGTAGTCTGGCTGTGGAGGTAATCAGAGCTGAGGCCGTCCATTACTTTAGGAGGGACGTTGTGTACAGACAGACAAGGAGGCAGGGCAACACTCTCTAGTCCTCAGGTAAACACGAACAAGGACGTGACCAGGCAAACACCCACCTGGCGGCGCCGTGGCCTGCTTGGCGAGGGAGCGCAGCGCCGCGGCGAAGGAGGACGAGGAGGTAGGCGAGGGCGCCCTGGCCCCCGCGGTGGTGGTGAGGGGCGTGAGGGACGTGGTGAGGCCCAGCGGCGGCACCGTGGCCGTGGTTCTCACGCCCTTGCTGCTCAGACCCACGCTGCCGTCGCTGCTGATGCTGATGCTGCTGCTGCTGCTGCTGCTGCTCACCACGCTCGGCGCGCTGCTCACGCACGCCGCCGCTGCCGCCGCTGCAACCGCAGCTGCGGCGGCGGACCCCGGCGGCAGGAGGTGCGGCGGAATGCTGGGAGGCTTACCGCCCACGCCTGCAAGGAAACACACGGAGTCACACACTGGGCAACGGTGACGCCATGATCACAGCTCAACACAATAACAATAACGGTAAGGATAATAGTAGTAGTAGTAATGGTAGTAGTAGTAGTAGTAGTAGTAGTAGTAGTAGTAGTAGAGTAGTAACAGTAGTAGCAGTAATAATAATAATAATAATAATAATAATAATAATAATAATAATAATAATAATAATAATAATAATAATTTGGATAAATGTGATTATCACCATGATTCGTCCTCCAAGTGTTCATATTAAGAAGCAAATCAACAATGCAGTTAACTTCGCAGTTTCCGAAGCCTGCGTTAAATACAATATTTTAACATAAACACTTCAGCAACGTAAAGTCTGAGGGAATTTCCTGCAGCATTCAGCACCAACAAACTGATCAGCAGAGGGATTTTCAGCAAGATTTCCGCCGCCAACATTCCATTGCCTACAAGATTAACATGTGTCACGGG
>NC_066553.1:65000-67500 GCF_024679095.1 Eriocheir sinensis
GAAGGAAAGAAGAGAGAGAGAGAGAGAGAGAGAGAGAGAGAGAGAGAGAGAGAGACTTCTCAACACTAGTCAAAGAAAAACAAAGAAAGAAAAGTAATAAGGAGAAAAGAAAGAAAAGAATTAAAAGGAAGAAAAATAATCTCTCTCTCTCTCTCTCTCTCTCTCTCTCTCTCTCTCTCTCTCTCTCTCTCTCTCTCTCTCTCTAACGAAAAATGAATAAACGTGAAGTATATTTTTACCGACAGAGAGAGAGAGAGAGAGAGAGAGAGAGAGAGAGAGAGAGAGAGAGAGAGAGAGAGAACAAAAACTTGCTCCCAGAAATATATAAATGAAAGAAAGAAAAGAAGGAAGGAAGGAGGGAAGGAAGGAAGAAAAAAGAAAGAAAGGAAGAAAGAAAGAAGGAAAGGAAGGAAAGAAGGAAAGAAATGAAGGAAGGAGAGCAGTGGAGGAAGAAGGAAGGAAGAAGGGAGGAAGAATAAAGAAAGATATGGAGGAGGAGGGGAGAGAGGGAGGGAGATGGAGGAGGAGGGGAGAGAAGGAGGGAGGTGGAGGAGGAAGGGAGAGATGGAGGGAGATGGAGGAGGAGGGGAGAGAGGGAGGGAGATGGAGGAGGAGGGGAGAGAGGGAGGGAGATGGAGGAGGAGGGGAGAGAGGGAGGGAGATGGAGGAGGAGGGGAGAGAGGGAGGGAGATGGAGGAGGAGGGGAGAGAGGGAGGGAGATAAAGGAGATAAAAGGAAAGAGATCGAGAGAAAAAAAGAAGGAAAAAAATTTACTGCCATTTTTTTCCCTGACTCCTCCTCCTCCTCCTCCTCCTCCTCATACCCCTTTTTTTCACTAGCAAGCTGGGAGGAGGAGGAGGAGGAGGAGGAGGAGGAGGAGGAAGAGGAGGAGGAGGAGTAATGACGTAACATCGGGCAATCTTCCAGAGAGAGAGAGAGAGAGAGAGAGAGAGAGAGAGAGAGAGAGAGAGAGAGAGAGAGAGAGAGGAAGGGGGAATCAGGTGTTCGCAGGTGAGCGGGAAGGGAGGAAGGAAGGGAGGAAGGGATGGAGGGAGGGAGGAAGAGGGAGAGGAAGAGAAGGAGGGGAAGGGAGGAGGGAAGGAGGATAGGGAGGAGAGTGTGTAGTCTAGAATCCAATATGTGAGGAGGAGGAGGAGGAAGAGGAGGAGGAGGAGGAGGAGGAGGAGGAGAAAAAAATAGGAAGAGATACAGAAGAGGAAGAGAAGAGGCAAGGGAAGAACAGTTGGGTGAAGAAGGAAGAGGAGGAGGAGGAGGAGGAAGAGGAGGAGGAGGAGGAGGAGGAGGAGGTGGAGGAGATAATGGGTTGATATCATTAGCTTCGCCCCTTAACTTACTTATATGCTCTCTCTCTCTCTCTCTCTCTCTCTCTCTCTCTCTCTCTCTCTCTCTCTTCCATTAACACCATCCCTCCCTCTCTCTCTCTCTCCCTCCTCTCTCACTTTTTTCTCTCCAATGTTTTCCCTACCTCCTCCTCCTCCTCCTCCTCTTCCTCCTCCTCCTTCGATGCAGCCACACTCCTCCTCCTCCTCCTCCTCCTCCTCCTCCTCCTCCTCTTCCTCTTCTTCCTTCTTCACCCACCTGTTCTTCCCTTGCCTCTTCTCTTCCTCTTCTGTATCTCTTCCTATTTTTTTTTTCCTCCTCCTCCTCCTCCCCCTCCTCCCCATACAACTCTTCTTCCTCCTCCTCCTCCTCCTCCTCTTCTTCTTCCTCCTCCTTCTTCTCCAGGCAATCTAGACACCTTTTTTCCTCTCCCCACCTGATTAGATTCCTCCCCATGCTTCCTCCCCACCTCCTCTCTCTCTCTCTCTCTCTCTCTCTCTCTCTCTCTCTCTCTCTCTCTCTCTCTCTCTCGTTTTCTTTTCCTCCCCACCTTTTTCCTCCCCTCAACTCTCGCATCTTCTCCCCATGAATCCTCATCTCCCCAATCACTCCCTTCCTTCTCCCCACCCATTTCCTTCTTTCCTTCCCTTCCCTCCCTTTCATCTGTTCTCCCTTCTCTCCACCTCTTCCTCCCCACAACTCTCAGCGTGGGGAGGGAAGAGAAGGGGAGAGGAGGGGAGGGGAGGGGAAGGAAGGGGTGAGGAATAGAGGAGACGGGAAGGGAGGGGAGAAGACTGGGAAGGGAGAGAAGGGAGGAGAGGAAGGGGAAATGGTGGGGAGGAAAGAGGAGGGGAAGGGAAGGGGAGGGAAGGAGGGGAGGGGGAGGGGAGGGGTGGGGAGCAAGGCAGTAGCACGCTGCAACTCATACTGGGGTGCAATCAAACGCTAATCTGATGAGCCCCGGGGAGAGAACAGGCTGGGGAGGGGAGGGGAGGAGGGGGGAGAAGGGGGGAGAGGAGGAAAGGAGAGGAGGGAAGAGTTTGAGAGAAAATAAAAGATGAAGTTCAGAAGTCTGGATGAAGGTGGGGAGATGGGGAGGAGGGGAGGGAAGAGAGGGAAGGGGAGAGGAAGGATGGGGAGGGAAGGGAGAAAGGAGTAC
>NC_066553.1:108828-126328 GCF_024679095.1 Eriocheir sinensis
CAGGGGTTGTGTCCCATCTCCTGGGATCTGTTCATCTATAATTCCTTCCCTTCCATGTCTCTCCGAAGCATATGACCACAGATGTTGGCGCCGGAGCTAAACAAAACTTTCCAAACTTTCCTTGAGGGAGCTGGCCAGCCTGTGGACATTTATATCAAAACTGGACACTAGAGACATAGGACAGTGCAATGATGCTGGCATCTGCTGCTGCTATGATAATGTATGTTGTGTGGCATTTTAACCCGTCGCTTCTGCGATTAGCATGGATTTACGCCTTCACTGTTGTAGCCTGGTTACATATACTTCAGGTCATTCTTTTGCTATCTGTAGTGGATAGTGGAGTGTTTCCACCATAATGGTACTGGTATGTGGATATTCCCTCCCAAAGGAATACATTTTCTTCCACTGAATTGTAGCAGCTACTTTTGTTCCATTCCTGCTTAGCTTGGTGATGTCTTCTGATAGGAAATCCACAGTCAAAGGGATTAAGATTGATTTTACGTTAAACAGAAGTTACGTGGAAATTGAGCATTTACTCTCTCTCTCTCTATATATCCCCCAACACTCCTGACATTCCCAGTACCTGAAAGGGGCTTGAAGGAGTCTTTAGGCCAAGGACGTTTAGTTTCCTCATGTCCTCCAACATCTGGTTTCTCCTGTCCGCCCAAACTCACACGAAGTGCCTAGTTTGAACTCCTACTTGGCATCCCTGGAAGATCCCAGCCTGCTTGAGTTCCTGCACAATGGCACTGGATTTGGGTCCTCCTGGTCCTCTCTGTCCAATGCGAAACACTGCTTATCCACATCCTCCAGGAAGAAAATATTCCCTAACGTACAAGACATATTTCTGTGACCATTTTATTTGTGCTTTGTTGTAGCAGAAAAGAATTGGAAATGTCATGATTGATTCTTTTTGTTTCACTTGTGGGGTCTTGATCCAACAGACGTTTCCCCCAAATCATAGGTTTTCTTACTTATGTTCTGTGATGGATAAAATCGGCGAATTATGTCACGTGAAAAAGAAGTGGAAATCATTTAAGATTCTTTTGTGTGTGTGCAGGGACCTGTGATCAGTGGACAGCTTTATGATCTTTGACTTGCCTCCTTTCATTCTGGGGGGTTTCTTGACACAGGAGGAGTGGTGAGGCCATTGAAGCTTGAGGGTCAATGATCTGTCCTCGAGTTCCTCAGCCTGAATAAATAAATCACTGTCCAGCGCCTCTTGCTTGCTTGCAGTTTTCTTCAGCTTTTCCATTCTGAGGGGAAAAATACCTTGCATAAATCGAAAACACTTTATATTGACAACTGCAGATAAGAGAAAATTTAGGAAAGCTCTTGCTTGCCCAGCACAGTTTTTCTTCGGCTTTTCCGTTCTGAAGGAGAAAGATATCCTTATAAATCATAAACACTTTACATTTTGTCAACTGCAGATAAGGAAAATTTAGGGACCATAAAAGTTAAACACACTTTAAATTGTTGAAGCTGGAGATAAAGGAGAAAATACTTAGGTCATAAACGAGAATGCATTTTGGCTGATCATACTATGCAGATAAAGGAAAATTTAGCCACTAATCTTTTACACTGGTCTTTTAAGGGGAAACTATGTATGAGATTGCCTGGTTAAAAGGGGGTGACCGAACCAATTGAGGCAGCATTCTTTTGTCAGCGGTATCGACGGCGAGATTCTTACTGTGCATCATGTGGTGAAGCAAGTTAAGGAAAAAAGTGGTCTATAGTGGGTTGATTCATAGGCCCCTAAAGTTGTGTGATTTTCTGTCAAACTCGACTAGCGTTGGGTTTATAAGTCTAGCAGTCACTTTAAAAATGGCAAGTTCCCCTTCTTACACTATAAGCCTCATGTATTTGTTTTGTGATAATAATGTCCTACCCTTTGGCATTGATGTCTGCTGGATTTGTATCTGTTCTGCAAGGGCCGATTCTTCTACGAAGGTTAGGAGAGCTTGTTCAAAAGAGCCTCAGCAACTTTCCGTCTGCACTCCCCTCAGCAGCTCTCCTTTGTCTTTGAGCTTGGAGGCGAGGAACCTGGAAAAAGATGGACAAATAATAACAATAATAATAATAATAATGATAATAATAAGTAATAGTTTTAATTCATGGCTAATGACATATAAAAAAATACGACAAAAGAGAAATCAAACAAGATTACGAGCGAGATACATAAGCGCTTCAAGGAATCCAACAACCTAATAATTATGAATCATTATTGCGTGTGCCTGGCTGGCTTATGCACAACATACACAGTCTACACGAACAGAAGGCCCAGCCACTCTAAGTGATTATATTTCTTGTGGTATTAAGAACATAGGAAGTCTGCAGAAGGCCGGTGAAGGCTTGTACCAGAGGCAGCTCCCTTGAACCTAAGCTCCCGTGAATGCGGCATTGGATTATTTCTCGCAGTAAGCAATAAACAAATCAATATACATATCCGTGGGTGCGCCTTACTTGTTGTTGAGTATCACTGTCCTGGCGCTTGAAGGATCTCCTGGAGCTGCACGATGCTCTCTTCTTTGCTGGTCGCCGAGATACCCTCCTTCAGCTTGGGGTCCCGGATGATGCTTTACGTCGTCGCCCTTGTCCGTTAGCGTCTTCCATGTGCGGTTAACCAGCTTGGAACACCCTGGGCTGCTCCGCTGAGGGGCCTGCTGAGGAGCCTGCTGAGGAGCCTGCAGGGGCGGTCATCCTGCAGGTGCTCAAATGGGTTTGTTGTTGTTTTGGTCTCTTGAGTCTTGATCTTGATGTCACAGGTGGCTAGAGAATTTCCTCCCCAGCCAATGAAGCCCCTTTGTATCAGCAGCTATGGTCTGGAGTGGTCGTGCTTCGCCCCACTCGCCTCTAACTTTTACCATATCTTCTCAAGCAAGCAAGAACAAAAGGACCATAACAAATAGCAGTCAGTAGAAAAAACTACAGTAATGAACACAGGCACCCGTAAGCACTGCGGGAGGGGAGTTTTTCTGGAACAATGATCGGCAGTAGAGTGCTCCTTTGAAAGATCTGATTGCTGGCAACGTTTCTTCATCACCTGTGACTCGTCCCACCTTGATGCATTAATGTCTGTTACGCCACGCTACGTAATTTCCTCCTTTCCTCTCTCTCTCTCTTCACTTACACATTATCCAACATTCCTCCTCTCCTCCGCCCTTCTCTCTCTCTCTGCCTCTCTCTCTCTCTCTCTCTCTCTCTCTCTCTTCTTTTCCCTCCTCATTCTTCTTCCTCTTCCCTCCTTTCCCTCTCCCTTCTGATCTTCCTCCTCTCTCTCTCTCTCTTCTCTCTCTCTCTCTCTCTCTCTCTCTCTCTCTCTCTCTCTCTCCAACTTAACATTCACTGAAGTAGAAGAAAGCAAAGTCTTGGTGACATTAAATTAAATATGATTTCACTTGGGGTTTAACCCGGTAGGTCATGTTTCTTAACCCTTATAGTGCCGGAGCCGCCCGGGTGGCTTGGCTAGTAGAGTGCCACGAGCCACCAGGCGGCTTTTCACACACCTTTATTTTGTTCCATCACTGTGCGTTTATAATGAATTATTACGGTATATTTTTTATGATGAAACATCCTCAATAATTAAACTTCATCATTGAGAAACCTATATATGCTTGTTAGTAATGGTTAGTCTGTAAAAGAATGAACTATGTAAACTTATGCTTTTGATGATGTCGGCACAGGCAGATTAGGCTATTAAGATATTACATTATTTTGAGATTACCTCTCCGAGTAGGAATGTACGTTGTCCTTTAGTCTGATAATCTTATAAACAAACACATTTTATCATTCTACAACAATAACAATAAACTAGGCAGCATAATTTATTTTTACACACACACACATATATATATAGATATATATATATATATATATATATATATATATATATATATATATATATATATATATATATATATATCCATATCCTCCTCACAGCCTCCGTAACTAAGCTTCACATCCACAGCTCTATCCCTAGCATCTCTACGTCTCCCCCTCCCCTTTTTTTTACATCTGGCCTGTAGCACCGGTTGGCTTTTCTTCGAGGCCCTGGTGGTCAGCCCAAGCCCGTCATAAGCGCAGGCAGTTTTATAGTGGCGCCAGTTATGCTTGGCTCATGCTGCCCCAGAACTCATTCTTGATTCATCGGACGGTTTCCTCTAGAGTCTGGGTTGATGGGTGGTCTTCTGGACAGCATGTGGTGGGTAGTCATGAAATGGGCCACTCGGCAGTGACTACAGAAAATCCCAGGTGGTAGCGTGGGGATTTGAACCGACGTTGTCCATGGCGCGTTATTGCTGAGCCTGCACGCTAACCACTCAGCCACCGCCATATCATCCTCTAAGCCTCCTAATCAAGCTTCACAACCACATCCCTTTCCACAGCATCCTCTAGCCTCCCTAACCAAGCTTCATTATCCACAGACCAACATGTAGCCAAAGACCCTGCTGGCTAGTGACTCCCTTGGGCTGGGCATCACCTCAAGTCTTCCAGCACACTCTGGCAGCTCAGCAGGACCTTCCCCCACTCCAGAGGCATCTTATCACCCAACAGTCTCCAGCAACCTGTACCACCCCTGGGGCTCTGCTTACGGCCTGCCCAGTCCAATGTAACACTGAGATGGAAGGGAAAGGTGTTGACCTTGTGTGTATCTTGACCCATTATGTTCTATTATGTTAACCCGGTACCAGCGACGGGCCAAATTTGTGGCTTTACTGTGTAGAAGCAACGGAGCCAAATTTATGCCATGATATAAACCGACCATCTAACACAGGAAGAAGCCTACCGGCGCAATAGGCCGCATGACGTAAAAAGAAAAAAAATAATCATTTTTTCCTACAGTGTTTTGAAAATAGTGTTATGGTTGTACATTCCAATGGTATAAACAAAATTTTCTCATCATGTCACGTGTGAGCTATGTAAAAGAAATGCAAATATTTTCTTGTTTTACAGTTAAAGTTATGCAGAATGGGCACGAATACTGCACGAATTATGCACATTAATAGGTGGAATCAAAATGGGCCTAAAACCTGCTAAGTCAAAGATACCTTAAGAGGCTCCGTGGATTAGGTTGAAGGATTTTTCACAAAATCAAACCAGAGGAGTGTCCACACCAGTGCCTTTTATTAAGCAGCATTTCTTGCATTACAGAAATATATTAGAATATACCTGGCGACTCCTGTTATCACTGAAACCAGATTGGCAAGATCAATTCTGTGTTGACTCCTTGAGTCCTTCCCTCCCCACCGCAGCTAACACCTGTCTCTTCCTCTGATATATTAGCTATAGCAAACATATGAGAGGAGGAGACAGGTGTTAGAGATGTGACTGTAAGCTGAGGAGGAAAGGACCAGCAGGAGGAACAATGCATAAATAACATCGCCAATCTGGTTTCGTGCTATGCTCTTTAGTGGGAGTGGTATTAATTTTTCTTCTTCCAGATGTGGTGCCTGGTGAGTCCCCCTAGCTCACACATGCTCTGCGCCAGGAGGAGGGGCATGTGTCCAGCTCAAAATCTCTTGCCAGGGTGGAGGGATGTCTTGCAGAGTGGTTAAGCAGCCTGCCTATCCGACACACTTAAGGGCCGCTCGTCTGTCCGGGAAAGGGGAAGATTAAATAGTTATGAGGGCTTATGTATTAACGCTAGAACCGTTTCCTATGTTGTGTGTGTTCTCTGTCAATGGGGAGGCTTCAAATAAGGTCAATTCAAGGACGCTCGCCGTGTCTCTTTCAAGGCCCAATGCTTGCAGTCTTTCTCGAGGAACACTATTAGGAATTATGAACTTATTGGACTTTTAATTTCTGTTGATAGTTATATTGCTCTAGTTATTATCTATTACTGATATATATATATATATATATATATATATATATATATATATATATATATATATATATATATATATATATATATATATATATATAGTCCTTTCCTTTCCTTCCTCCCTCCTTCATAATGCACCTCACCTTCCAATATATATATATATTGCTGGAAGCCGTGAAGTAGTAGAAATTAGTAAAGGAATAAATACAAAAATTCAATAGGGAGGGAGGAAGCAATAGGAAAGGGAGAGGGACAAAGAATACAACCGATAGGAAAAATACTGGAAGGTGAGGGAGCATGATGAGGAGGGAAGGAAAGGAGAGAGGAGGCAATAGAAGGAATAGGAGAAAATGAAAATGGGAAATGAATCAGTAAAACAATGATAAAACAGTTTACATGAGCAGGAAAGAGAGAGGTAGAACATAAGGACCATGGGCCTGAGACCTCATCAACAGTAGACGGTGCTTACGGATACGAATGTAACGACTTCATACGAGAACATTCTATACAAATATCTGAACATTACATTTTATACGTGAATATTATCTCCTGTCTACGCATTTTGAAATTCATTTACTCTTAACATCAAAACTCTTCGCATGTAAGCTATTGGTGTTTATTTCTATGTGTTTGTGGGATAATAGTTACTCACCCTTCGCTGTATAGCACGCAGGTGATGGCAGTGTAGTGGACATCAATCTCAGCTCCCGTCTTCTGTTTAGTCTGTCTCTCGTTCTCTCCTCTCCCTGCAACACAACAAAAGTCAGTAGATGTTATAATGTATGAATCAGATACAACCATAACCTTCGTGAGTAAAGGGAATGAAGAGAATGTAATGAGGAATGTAATGTGGTGGCTTGGGCGAAGGAAGAAGAGGTGACTGGAAGGAGGAGGAGGAGGAAAAAGAGAACTGAAGGGGAAAATAAGGAGGAAGAGGATAAGCAAAGAAGGAACTGAGAGGTGAAGGAGGGAAGAAAAGGGATGCATGATGGAATGAGAAGAGTAACAGCTGAAAAGGAGGAGAAGATGAGAAGGAGGAGGAGAGAAGAATAACAGCTGAAAAGGAGGAAGATGATGAGGAAGATGAGGAGGAGGAGGAGGAGAAGAAAAGCAGCTGAAAGGAGGAAGATGAAGAGGAAGAGTGAAAATGGAATAGACATGGAGAGAAGAAAAGGAATGAATGAGAGAATGAAGAGAACAAAGGCTAAGGAGGGAGAGAAAGAGGAGGGAGGAGGAGGAGGAGGGAGGGAGGTGGTTGAGAAATAAATAAAATATCTCCTGGGAAACTTTTTGTTATTTGATCTTCGTATTCTGCTGCCAGCCATATCAATGCTCTCTCTCTCTCTCTCTCTCTCTCTCTCTCTCTCTCTCTCTCTCTCTCTCTCTCTCTCTCTCTCTCTCTCTCTCTCTCTCTCTCTCTCTCTCTCTCTCTCTCTCTCTCTCTCTCTCTCTCTCTCTCTCCATTCACTCCTCCATTCATTCACTGCTCCAGAAACCAAATGAATGGGCAAGACTTCTTCAACATCTCATTAAAAGGTTCGAATCCTCCATCATCTGCCTCCGCACTCACCCTCATCAGCTTTAGTTAGTAATTGCGGCCAGCGTCTTGTATGCCAGGAGGAGGATCGGATCGCACTGAATGGGATGTGAGAGGTATAGGACCTTGTCTGTGAGGGTCATGGCAAGCAGAGGAGGAGCGGATCGCATTGAATAGGATCGGGTCTTATCTGCATCACTGGGACGTGCTTGGAATAGGATCATTTTGTTTTCGTGGGTCGTGGTGAACAGGAAGGGATTGGATAGCATTGAATAGGATCGCCTGGCCTGCATGAATAGGATGTTAAATTAAATAGGATCAGCAATGAGTAGGATTGTCTTCTTAGGTGAGCAGAGAAGGATCGGATTGCCTTTATGAATACGATGTACGTTGAACAGGATCCTCTTGTCTAATTTGCTTGTGGGTCGAGTGGAACAAGAGAAGGATCAGATCGCATAAAACTGAATTGAATAGGGTGTCTGCGTGGATAAGATGTGCGTTGATCGTCTTCACCCCACGAATAGGGATCTTGTTTGCAGGTGGAGGGAAGGAGAGAGGGATCGGATCGCATTTAATAGGGTCAGGGAGGAGCTTTAGGGTGAGACAAACAAATAGACAACGTTTTGAATACTTGGTGTAGTGACTTCTCTTCTCCGTTACTCATCTCCTTTCCTCCATTACTCATCTCCTTTCCTCCATGACTCATCTCCTCTCCTCCGTTACTCATCTCCTTTCCTCCGTTACTCATCTCCTTTCCTCCGTTACCCATCCTCTCCTCCGTGACTCATCTTTCCTTCGTTACTCATCTCCTATCCTCCGTTACTCATCTCCTTTCCTCAGTTACTCATCTCCTTTCCTCCGTTACTCATCTCCTTTCCTCCGTTCCTCATCTCCTTTCCTCCGTTACTCATCTCCCTTTCCTCCATGACTCATCTTTCCTTCGTTACTCATCTCCTATCCTCCGTTACTCATCTCCTTTCCTCCGTTACTCATCTCCCTATCCTCCATTACAGCTCATCTCCTCTCCTCCATTACTCATCTCCTCCTCCGTTACTCATCTCCTTTCCTCCATGACTCATCTTTCCTTCGTTACTCATCTCCTCTCCTCCGTTACTCATCTCCTTTCCTTCGTTACTTATCTCCATTTTTCCATCACTTATTTCCGCTCCTTTATCACTTAATTTCCCTAACACAGTAACTTGAGGTCCTGCCAAGTCGCCTCAAGTCCACCTCCTCCTCCGCCGTTGACTGATCCCCAAACTTCGACCCGCAACAGCAGGTCCTGAGTTGGCCCTAAAATTTCTATCAAGTTCATGAAAGTTTGTTCCCCGGCCTTTTCCCCCGAGGGTTGGGAGGCTGGCAGGGGACGGGCGAGGGAAGACGGGGCAAGGCAACGGGGCGAAGGGGATGGGGCGATAGGGCAGGGCGAGGGAAGGACGCTATATACGAGGTCACCAGGCTAATACTACGGTCGGCATTATGAGAAGCTTTCGTCCCTTACATAAATTCCTTTCAGAGGACAAAACGGAGATCAATCGCGTTGTAATAAGTGTTTTTTCATGTTCTTGGTATAAGAGCATCGTCGAGCTACCGCCAGGATCATAGAACTACCCTGAAATGCCCCAAACCCATACGAGTGAGTGAGTGAGTGAGTGAGTCAGTCAGTCAGTCTCTCTCTGCCTCAGTAAACACAAACAAATATGAATTTCATGCGTCCATCTGATTTATAAGCGATGTTTATGATAATGTTAATGACCCCCGGGCCCCCAGATTATCATGCATTACTAACAAGTGTTCTGGTAATTGCGCTAAGGACAAGCAATGCCTCGGATGAACGCGGCTTTCGCTTCAAGCTTCGCACGAGCCCGGAGTCTAATGGGTCCTTCCCTATGGTATCGCAGCCCACTATTAGAAAAAATCTCCAGATATAGCGAGGGTGTGTCGGCCGGAGTGGAGCTACGCGGGGGATTAGAGGAGCTTAGTGACGGAGGAATGGAGATGGTAACGGAGATCTGTAACTGAGTGGAGATGAGTAACGGAGAGTGAGATGAGTTAAAACTATTCTTCTGCGTCAATCGTCACCAGGTCGCCTCAAGGGACAAATACCAACACACAAATACAAACAGTCATGGTAGCGCCGTGGACTCTACCTCTTGAAACTCTCCTACGCGACAAAGGGACGAGAAAAGTTGATCCCAAAACACGCTTTCTACGCCTCGCCCCTTGTCTCCCCAGAGTGGCAGCCTCGCGGGGGTAACTTCATTTTGGTGTAAATTTATCGAATTTAACGCCGGCGATGGATCAGTGCCCGGGAAAAGATGGCGAGGAGGAGGCAACAGCGGCAGTAGCATCAGGGTTATAATTGGGTGCAAGCTCTCCTCGGCAGCCTGCAATCTTTCCTCATTACGAAGGACGGGAAAGGAACAGTGCGGAGGAAGGAACAGGATGAAAAGACGAGGAGAAGCAACAGCGGTGGTAGCATCAGGGTTATCATTGGGTGCAAGCTCTCCTGGCAGACTCAATATTTTCTAAGAACGAAGGACGACGAAGGGACAGACGAAGGACGAAGAAACAGCATCACCACCAGTGTCATCATCGGTGCTCTCCCCAGCAGCCTCAAGCTCTCCGGCAGCCTCAAGCTCTCCAGCAGCCTCAATCTTCCCTCATCTCGGCGCCTCACTTGGTTAGCAGCACCGACGAAATTTTTACTTTAATCTCTTTTAGCGGCAGTTCATAAACATCCCCGGCGGGGAGAGAGGGAGGGAGGCAGGGATGGAGGGAGGGGGAGGATAAAAAAGGAGGGAGGAAGGGAGAGGGAGGATAAGGAAAGAGAGGTGGGAGGGAGAGGGCTGAGGAAAGGAAGGAGAGGGTGAGGATAGGAGGAGGAGGGAGGTGAGCAGGGGAAGGAGGAGGTGAGGACAGGAAGGAGGAGGAATGAGAAAGGGTCGAAGTCAGCGCTAAACACCTTCTGAACAAGCTCGTCAATCCTATCACTGGCCAATTTCGTCCGTGCTGGTGGGTACTAACACCAAGCACCGCACAGTACTGTATGGCGAGCTACACACAAGGCGCCATCGTCACTATAAAAAGCCATCTCTGCGTAGTATATCACAGCCTCCGACGGTTAACACACGTATCTACCGTCCAGTCGTTGTTGAGGGATGACGTTCGCGCAGTGTAGTTGACTCTAACCCCATTTTCACACAACGCTGTCAACCTTAAACGATGACCAACGCAACAAGTTCGCTACATCAATACACTTCCACAAAACAACGGAAATCAGTTAATGTAAAATGGCTAGCGATGTGTGCTGTGAAGACGCCGATACTCTGCTGGCAACACTACTCAATCGCTTGTTTCAAAATGGTGGTAAGTTAAGCACGTGGTCACTGGACTATATGGACCAGTTTACAGTCCAATACAGGAAGTTTGTGAGCTCCCCAACCACACAATATACGACGAAAATTCCTTGTTTGGCGTTGATACAGAAAGGAGGAAATTTTAGGAATCCACACGCAGGAAATCTCTTTATTAGTACCTGGTGAGGTGGAAATTACGGATCACTGAGGAGAATATCGTTTGGTTTGGGCGCTTATAATGACTGTGATGTACTGTCGAACTGGCCCTATTATATAACAAGTCCGCTTTAGAAACTCACCCAGCAAACACAACCTCACGACACCACGATTTCTGGACCCTGAACGGTAAAGTCACCCTGAAAACCGGTTAATCTTCTCTGTGGCCTTGGAAAATGGTCGTAATGGGAGCCCAATAGGTTTGAAAATATGGACATTAATCAGGACCAACGTTACCAGATTGTCGTACTCAGAGCATAGTACTTACCGGTTTCTGACTACGAACTATTGCCAAGAAACATCAGGAATCAACTGTTTTAACGATAAATATAAATGAATCTAGTTATTGGGGCCCAGGAAACAGTTTTGGGGTCGGAAGTTGGTAAATATAAGAGACTGAGTACGACAATCTGGCACGTTGGTCAGGACACTTGTTAGTCAGTCAGTCAGCCACTATTTCTATTTCTTCAGCGATTAAGGATTAAGCGATGATTTAAATGCTACGAGTCTCACCTTCAGTGTAAATCAAGCAGGAGCAGCGGTAATGACGGACACGGGAGCGTAACAGACGGGCGTGGCCGTTCCCTCCCACCTCCCTGAGACCACTGAGCCAGCCTTCCCGGCCGTGACGTCACCGAAGACTCGACTCACCACGGCCTGCTTGCTTCGATGCTTCATGACCCCAACAGGACATTCTGATTGAGGAAGGAAACACGAAAACATATGTACTTCCTAAAACAAAAACAAAACATCACATATTCACTAAAACCACGAAAACATCTACCTTCCCTAAATAAAAAAACAAAAAAGATAAAGCAAACAGCTAAAATGATTTCTGGAGGATCTAATTAGCGTCTGACTCTACATTTATTGGGATCTAAATCTTTTCTGACAACTAAATCCTTATGCCTGCCTTCTGATCGAGACTTCCTGGCGAGCGGCGGCCGGCGTAAGACTTTTCCATTCCGACTATAAAAAAATACGAAAACTGAGAGAGAGAGAGAGAGAGAGATTCGTTATGTATGTATAAAAATAAATCGTGGTATTGGAGATTTTAGACCCCCCCTCTCTCTCTCTCTCTCTCTCTCTCTCTCTCTCTCTCTCTCTCTCTCTCTCTCTCTCTCTCTCTCTCTCTCTCTCTCTCTCACACACACACACACACACACACACACACACACACATTCATGCACACAAACAAAAGCTTCGCTCACTCTCCTTTTTTTTCTTTTATTTCCCAGCACTCAACAACAACAACAAAAAAACAACAACAACAAAAAAAAATAGAAATGAATAGTGAAATAAAAAAAAAGAAATACTCGTCGCTCGTGACTCGTAAATTTAATTAGACGAAGGTGTGTGTGTGTGTGTGTGTGTGTGTGTGTGTGTGTGTGTGTTTGGCTTCGGCTTTTTGATATGTTTTTTTTGTTGTGTTTTTTCCTCTCTCAGTCACGGCGTCCAGCGGAACATTTTTCCTTACATACAAATGACTTCCAGAGTGCTACGCGTATGTGCGATAGCTCTTTTGGCGTGTGCGTGTACGTGTGTGTGTGTGTGTGTGTGTGTGTGTGTGTGTGTGTGTGTGTCAACTTGCATCTACAACACAGTATTATCCGGTGCTAGAAAGGCTTAACCCACCCCTTCTACTACTACTACTACTACTACTACTACTACTACTACTACTACTACTACTACTACTACTACTACTACTACTACTATTACTACTACTACTACTACTACTACTACTACTACTACTACTACTACTAATGATACAAGGCCAGTTCGACAGTCCAACCCAGCCCTTATGGCAAGCTTAAACCAAGCTATATTCTCTACAATGATCCGTTATGTCTACTCAATATCAGATACAAGAGAGATTTCCTGCGTGGTTTCCT
This sequence comes from Eriocheir sinensis, assembly GCF_024679095.1. Lineage (NCBI taxonomy): Eukaryota > Metazoa > Arthropoda > Malacostraca > Decapoda > Varunidae > Eriocheir > Eriocheir sinensis. Next base: position 121,657 of record NC_066553.1, read on the forward strand.
ATAATTTCCTCCTTTTGGTATCAATGCCAAACACTTTTTTTTTTTTACAATAAAGGAGACAGCTCAAGGGCAGAAAAAAGGAAACAATAATGAAAAAGCCTGCTCCTCGCTGCTCAAACAAAAACTAGTCAAAAGAGGTGGCCGAAAGAGAGGAATTTTCGTAGTATTTCGTGTTTGGTTGGGGAGCTCACAAACTTGCTGAAGTGGACTGTAAAACTGGCACACAATGACTACCAAGCCACAGTTAGGTCGGTATTCTCAGACGCTTCCAACGTCAACTATTACCAAAGGCCGAGAAGGAGATTAATCGGGTCATTATGAGTGTTTTTTTCACGTTCACGGTACAGAAGAAGGATCAGACTACCACCAGGGTCATAAGAGTGCCTCTGGAAATACCTAAAGCTCCTACGAAAACCCTGTAAATGTGTGTGTTTGGGGACCGGTGTTTAAGAACATGGCTCTCCGTATTAACTGCAGCGTTAATACGGCGCGTGCACTGTGATCACGTTTGCTGTGGGCTCTTCAACAACAACTGGCAGTATTGCATCGTCCCTGTGTGCTGCCTCCTCCGCCGCCGTCAGCCGTCCGCCGTCAGCCAGGCAGCCAGCGAGTCCAGGGGAGTCAGGCGGCAGCAGCAGGCAACGGCTCAGTCCCGCTATGAATACAATATACAGTCAATTTCCTCTTAATCCGTGGGGCGTGCGCGGCCTCGGCGGGCAACAGGTGGCCGCTCCCCAGGAGGCTCAGGTGAACACGGGCGCGAGTGTCACTTTACTGTCACGCAGCCACGACGTGACCGACTCGCTGCCGGGCTGACGGGAAGCCGGTGTTTCGGCGTGAACGGTTGTCGGTGGGCGGATCGTTGTCGGGTTACTGTCTGGGTGTCGGCGGCACCGCAGGCCTTGGAGGAATTACGTTCACCTTTTCTTGAGACATCGCGCTGGCTGGGGCTCAAGCCGAAAACCTGTCCATACATAAAACGATTTCTTACACGGCTATGTATAGAGAGTCTTGATAAAACACTACAGAACGTCCTTCATAGTACCAAACGCTAATATAAGACAGTATACAAAAACACGATTATTGGCTGGCGGTGAATAGGAGTCGCGGATTGCCGGACACAGACGAGGACGAACAACAGGAGGCTGGAGGTGTGAGATGAAGGCGATTAGGCTGGGTAGGGGAGGCAGGAAGGCTGGGGAGGGAAGAGAGAGGCTGGGGAGGGATTTGATTTCATTTGATACATTTGAGATATACACATACATATAACAGTATACATATATAGCCTCAAAAGGATGAAGGTACCTTTGTTGACTTCACCCCAACCCTGCTGTATTGTGTCTTAACATTACCTTACATTAGATTACACTAGGGGGGAGGGAGAGAGGCTGGGGGAGGGAGGTAAGTAGGTAAGGGGAGGGAGGAAGGGAGGGAGGCTGGGGCTCTTCTGGGATCACGAGACTGGGACGTGACCGGTGCAAGGACAAGTCTGCTCACTCCGTCTCGTCTCACACATCGATAAAAAAGAAGAAAGAAAAAGAAAAGGTATTTTTTTTATATTACGAGTCTCTCTCTCTCTCTCTCTCTCTCTCTCTCTCTCTCTCTCTCTCTCTCTCTCTCTCTCTCTCTCTCTCTCTCTCTCTCTCTCTCTCTCTCTCTCTCTCTCTCTCTCACACACACACACACACACACACACACACACACACACACACACACTCTACCGCATTTTAATTTTCCTCATCAACAGCTAACCATAAAGTGTAGTCTTTCACTCAATAACAGAGTCTGATTTGCACCTACACTTTCCTTTTTCTTTTCTTTTCTTTCCTTTCTCTTCCTCTCCTTTTTCTTCCTTTCCTTTCTCTTCATTTCCCTTCCCTTCCCGTAACTTTCCTTCCATTCCTTTCTGTCTTTCTCTCTTCCTTTCTTTCTTTTCTTTCTTCGTTCCTTTCTTCGTTCCTTCCTTCCTTTCTTCCTTCCATTCCTTTCTTTCTCTCTCTCTTCCTTTCTTTCTTCGTTCCTTCCTTCCATCCTTCCTTCTTTCCTTCCTTCCTCACTAGCGTAACGAGAGGAAGGAAAGCAGGAAAGAAAAGGAGAGAGGGATAGAGAGGAAAGACGTGGGTGTAAGGGAAGGGAGGGAGGAGGAGGCCAGAAGTGGGGGGGTGCGTGGGAGAGAGGCCAGAACAGGTAGATGGATCTGCCGCAGTCCGCCAGGTGGTGAGTGAGATTGTGTCAGGGGAGTAGGTGTTACCGAGGCGCGTTTGTCCAGCAAGGATTCGGCTTTTTATTTCACCTTTTTATCCTGTGTGTGTGTGTGTGTGTGTGTGTGTGTGTGTGTGTGTGTGTGTGTGTGTGTGTGTGTGTGTGTGTGTGTGTGTGTGTGTGTGTGTGTGTGTGTGAAAAATAGGAAAGGAAATAAAAATAATAAAAAACGAAAGTGATAAAATTGCATAAAGGAAAAAACGAAACAAAAATACAGAGCAAGGAAGAAGAAGGACTGGAAGCAAACACGAACTAAGGGAGGAGGAGGAGGAGGAGGAGGAGGAGGAGGAGGAGGAGGAGGAGGAGGCGGAGGAAATCAGTCCATTAATCTTGCTTCCTTCATCTTTTTGCTTATTCCCGTGTTCCTATTTTCTTCCTCCTGCTTGATGGTGAGGCTGTGTGTGTGTGTGTGTGGGGGGGGGGGGGAGGCCACTCACTCTCTCTCGCTCTCTCTCTCGCTCTCTCTCTCTCTCTCTCTCTCTCTCTCTCTCTCTCTCTCTCTCTCTCTCTCTCTCTCTCTCTCCTTCCTTTCACTTCACTTTTTCTTTTCCCTCCCTCTCCTCTTCTTTTCTCTTCTCTCCTCTCCTTTTCTCTTTTCTTCTCTTCTCTTCTCTTCTCTTCTCTTCTCTTCTCTTCTCTCTCTCTCTCTCTGATAAGACAAGAGCAATCTCGTAACATCACTTCTAAAACCCAGACTCATCCCGGCTCTTAAGAAAATAACTATACCTTACAACTCTCACAAACTCCTATGAACACAATCCCGCGTGACAACACAACATCTTAACTCTTTCCCCATTCATCTCAGGTGGATAAAAAATATACAATGTTTTCGCCCGGGATCGAACCGGGGACCTTGCGCGTGTGAGGCGCACGTGATAACCACTACACTACGAAAACTGTGAAGATTAGAACGACACATGTGGGCCTGATGGTCAGTCTTACGTCATTCCCCGTGAGGAGAGGCGTGACGTGTATTGTGAGTGACGGTTCTGCATTGTTGGGGTCACTACTACTACTACTACTACTACTACTACTACTACTACTACTACTACTACTACTACTACGAGTACTCCTACTACTACTACTACTATACTCCTCCTCCTCCTCCTCCTACTACTACTACTACTACTACTACTACTACTACTACTACTACTACTACTACTACTACTACTACTACTACTACTACTACTACTACTACTACTACTACTACTACTACTACTACTCCTCCTCCTCCTCTTACTACTACTACTACTACTGCTGCTATTACTACTACTATTTCTACTACTACAATTACTACTACTTTTACTAATATTACTACGAAATCTGCGTCCTCCGCTACGAGTTATCAATTTTTCAGTCACCGCCGAGAACCTAAGACTACCCACAGGCCCTGAAGACCAGCTATCAACCCGGACTCTAAATTCTCACCAAAAAAAAATTAGAGATGAGCTCCGGGGGGCAGCATGAGTCAAGCAGGATGGCGCCACTATAAACACTTGCCTGCGCCATAGTGGGCTAGGGTCGAGCACCAGACCCCATCAAGAAAGCTTCCCCCATTCACAGGCAGAGCGTAAAATACCACCACTTCTAGCATCAACACAACGAACACTAAATCCCTAAAGTCCCTCACACACTCGCGTATTACGGCCATAATTACTTCCCGAGGTTCATTATCTTTATTTACAGACTAGTAATGACGTCCTCCTTGCCCCCGTCCTCCGCCTCCGCCTCCACTCCCTACCTCCCTATCTCTCTACCCCGTCCTATATCGACCCTCCCTTTCCCTACCCTTCCTCCCTCCCTCCCTATCTCTCTGCCTCTTCCTATATCTACCCTCCCTTTCCCTACCCTTTCTCCCTCCCTCCCTATCTCTCTACCCTCCCTTTCCCTACCCTTCCTCCCTCCCTCCCTATGTCTCTACCCCTTCCTATATCTCTACCCTCCCTTTCCCTACCCTTCCTCCCTCCCTCCCTATCTCTCTACCCCTTCCTATATCTACCCACCCTTTCCCCTCCTTCCTCCCTCTTCCCCTCCTCCCTCTCTTCTTCCGCCCTCCCTTCCTCCCTCCCTCACCTGACAGCTTCCGTCTAATTGTAAAGGTTAATTGGATAATGGTTGGCTTGGAGGACTTATCTCTCTCTCTCTCTCTCTCTCTCTCTCTCTCTCTCTCTCTCTCTCTCTCTCTCTCTCTCTCTCTCTCTCTCTCTCTCTCTCTCTCTCTCTCTCTCTCTCTCTCTCTAATCCATTTTTATCCTATTCTTTTCCTTTGCTCTTATTCCTCTCTCTCTCTCTCTCTCTCTCTCTCTCTCTCTCTCTCTCTCTCTCTCTCTCTCTCTCTCTCTCTCTCTCTCTCTCTCTCTCTCTCTCTCTCTCTCTCTCTCTGAAGTGGGTTGTATTTTTGGTCATAGTT
>NC_066553.1:131328-146328 GCF_024679095.1 Eriocheir sinensis
TGTGAAGGAAGGGGTTGAGGGAGGGGTGGGGGAAGAGGGGGGAGGGGAAGTAGGGAGAGAAGGAAGAGAATGAGTTTGGAGAGGTTTGGAGGTTGAAATTATTATGCACTGCTCCTCCTCCTCCTCATCCTCCTCCTCCTCCTCCTCCTCCTCCTCCTCCTGTTTGCCGGCCGCGGTGCATTCAAAGACGCCAACAGCAAGGACCATCATGGCGGGTGCTTATTTCCCTTGAGAGGAGGAGGAGGAGGAGGAGGAGGAGGAGGAGGAGGAAACATGGAAGAGCAGTTTTTAGCCCATGTGTGTGTGTGTGCGTGTGTGTGTGTGTGTGTGCGTGTGCGTGTGTGTGTGTGTGTCCAAATTCACATGCTTCACACACACACACGCAAACACTACAACCACCACCACCATCACCACCACCTCACCCCCATCACACATACAGGCACACACCCTCTCGCCTTTTTCCTCTTCACGGCCCAACGAGGACAGATCACACCTCGGTCCGGGCACACAGCGAGGCCGCAACGATGGGCTCACACTTACACGCCTTGCCCATCAACCACCGGCGCCACAAACGGGGGTAACACGCGAATATATGAGGGGACAGTGAGGCCTCGTCCGTCCCCTCCTCCATTCCTCTGACATACGGCGCGCTGGGCTTTGTCGGGTTCGTGATGTCATGGGATAGAATGCGCATGTGTGTTAAGGGATCTGGGTTGCTGCTGTTTTGTTTCTTTGGGTTAATATTATCAGGTAAAGATGAAAGAAGGAAGGATGGAGAGAAGGAAGGACAGTTGAAGGAGTGAATGTAACGGATGTATGAGGGAATGAATGATCGAAGGAAGGAAGGAAGGAAAGAAAGGAAAAATATAGACTTAGTGAAGGGATGAATACATGTATGAATGAATGAAGGAAAGAAGAAAGGGTTGAAAGAAGGAAAAGAGAAAGAAAAAAAGTTAAATTACTATTACTACTACTACCAATACTACTACCACTACTACTGCTACTACTACTACTACTACTACTACTACTACTACTACTACTACTATTTTTTTTTTTACAACACAGGAGACAGCTCAAGGGCACACAAAAGAGGAAACAATAATAAAAAAAAGCCCGCTACTCGCTGCTCCTAAAAAAAGTCAAAAGAGGTGGCCGAAAGAGAGGTCAATTTCGGGAGGAGAGGTGTCCTGATACCCTACAACTACTACTACTACTACTACAACTACTAATGACGTTGCTACTGATACAAATAAGAAAGATAATTGCAGTACCAGAGCTGTTAATGAGTCGATTCTGCAGGAAACACTTGACTTACTGAAGCTCCTTATCAACCTCCCTTCCCCTCCCTTCCTCTTTCCTTCTCTCCCTCCCTTCCTACCTACGCAACCTCTTCCTCCTCCGCCTTGCAAGTTTTGTATGCAATCTAGTCCCGCTTGTATCCAATTACTAGGACACAGCAAGCAGGATCACGAGAAGGGGGGCGCTGAAAAGAGTAGATTGGAAGCTGTTGTACCTACCAGGGCGGCGGGTGACTACTGCGCGGTGCCGGGCTGGTAAGGACTTGTAAGGCGGGGAAGGTTACAGTTGCTATTAGCGTGAGTGAGACCCGCCGTGATGCATGAGGGCTTTTGCATGACTCCCTCCATCATAATCTCGGTTGCTGCTCGGTACGGCGCCTTCTGGTTAGGTGTACTAGTGAAGATTAATGGAATCTTTGCCCACAACTCCAGTCTCGTGTGACGTTCCCTGCCGGCGTGATGGTACCCGTGTAACTCTTCCTTACTGTTTCTCTATAAGCATCTAACATCGCTTTCCCAACCACTGTCGCTGTCATATACTTCTCCTACTACTACTACTGCTACTACTACTACTACTACTACTACTACTACTACTACTACTGCCACTGTCTCCGTTTCGAATCGCCTACTTAACTTTTTTTTTCTTTCTTCCCTTCTTAATAAAGTCTCCTTCCTTTTTGCTTCATATGTTTTCCTCTCCCTCCCTTCTCCTCCCCTTCTTTCTCTCTCCTACATTTCTTTCCCTTTCCCTTTTTCCTTTCTTCTTTGTTATGGTTTTCTCTTCCTCCTTTCTCCTTTCCTCTCCATTACTTTCTCTCCTATCTTTCTTATTTTCCTTTTATTTTCTTCTTTAATTTCCTTTCCCTCCTCCTCCTTTCTAATACCTTTTTTCCAACAGTTTTTCCTCTTTTCCCTTTTTCTTCCTTTCTCATTCGATTTTCTTTCCTCCTCCCTATCCTTTTCTTTTTCCATTACTAATTTTTTTCTTTTTTCCTCTTTTCTTTCTTCTCTTCCATATCTTCCTCACTTCTATACTCGCTCCCTCCTCTTTTTCCTGATAATTTTTGCCTCTTCTTCTCTTCTTTCTTCCTCCTCTTTCCTCCTGCCACGCATCTTCTTAATTCCTTCCTCCTCCCTCTCCCTCCTAATCCTTCTTCCTCTTCCCTCCTTCATTACGTTCCTCCCTTGTCTCCTAACTCACCGGCTATTTCCATCTCTCTCTCTCTCTCTCTCTCTCTCTCTCTCTCTCTCTCTCTCTCTCTCTCTCTCTCTCTCTCTCTCTCTCTCTCTCTCTCTCTCTCTCTCTCTCTCTCTCTCTCTCACTAAATATAAACTTTTCTTATCGTGACTATTTTTCATTACTTTCGCTTGATTTACTTTCGTCATTAATAATTTTTCTCTCAACTTTTTTTTTCTTTCTTTTGTGAACGCGACTAACTTTTTTCTCCCTAATCCACCGACTTGTTTTATATATATTTTTTACCTTTTTCCTTCCTCCTCATCTGTCTGTCTGTCTGTCTGTCTGTGTGTCTGTGTGTGTGTGTGTGTCTGTCTGTCTGTCTGTCTGTCTGTCTGTCTGTCTGTCTGTCTGTCTATCTATCTATCTCTACCTCTTTAAATTTTACTCTCCATTAATACTTTCATCATATTTCCTCTATTCACAAAACAGTAAGAGAGGAGAGAAAAAAAGCTGAAAATATTAGGTCAAAAAACGAGGCTGAGGGGTAACTATTTCCTATCCAAAGTCACCTTCTGCACATATATTCATTTTTATCATTAGTCGGAAAAGTCATGCAAAAATTGTGTGGATGGATTAGGGAGGAGGGAGTTTTTTTCCTTAGGGAGGGTGGGGAGTTTTTTTCATTCTCCTTTTTCTCGCGGTCATTAGGTTCACGGGTGGGGAAGGAAAGTAATGTTGCGAGCCTTGCCCTGTCAGGTGATTGCGTGGGCTCGTCCGTAACCTGAGTGGGCACGGGAAGGGAAGGGAAGGGATGGGAAGGGAGGAGGGAAAGGGAGGGGAAGGAAGGAGGGAAAGGGAAGGGAGGGGAAGGGAAAGGAAGGTAAAGGATTGATTGCGTGGGGCCGTTCGTAACCTGAGTGGGCATGTGAAGGGAAGGGAAAGGAGGGAAAGGGAAGGGAGGGAAAGGGAAGGGAGGGGAAGGTAAGGGAGTGATTGCGTGGGCCCGTTCGTAAACTGAGTGGGCATGGGAAGGGAAGGGTAGAGAAGGGAATGGGAGGGAGGATGGAAAGGCGTGGGAAGGGAAGGGTAGGGAAAGGAGGGGAGGATGGGAAGGGTAGAGAACGGAAGGGAAGGATGGGAAGGGTAGAGAAGGGAAGGGGAGGGAGGGAGCGTAAGGGTAGGGAAGGGAAGGGGAGGGATGGTAGTGATGGTGGTGATCTCTCTCTCTCTCTCTCTCTCTCTCTCTCTCTCTCTCTCTCTCTCTCTCTCTCTCTCTCCTTTATTTCCTTCTCTCTGTGTCTTTTTTCTTTCTTTTTTCATATTTTCTCTGATATTCTCTCTCTCTCTTTCTCTCTCTCTCTCTCTCTCTCTCTCTCTCTCTCTCTCTCTCTCTCTCTCTCTCTCTCTCTCTCTCTCTCACACACACACACGATTTTAATGGAGTTCTAATTGAAGCCGCAGGATGAATAAAGAAAGGTCGTCCTCCTCCTCCTCCTCTTCCTACACCTCCTCCTCCTCCTCCTCCTCCTCCTCCTCCTCCTCCTCCTCCTCTTTGTCTCACCTCGACAAACAAATAATAAAGTAAAGAGCGTCAGCCTTTTTTTTTTTTACTCGTCCGTTTAAATTTATAGACATTGTTGTTTCTGAGAAGAGAGAGAGTGAGAGAGAGAGAGAGAGAGAGAGAGAGAGAGAGAGAGAGAGAGGCCAAAGGATCTCTCTCTCTCTCTCTCTCTCTCTCTCTTCTCTCTCTCTCTCTCTCTCTCGTCATTTGTCCAGATAGATAGCTAGATAGATAGATAGATAGAGATAGATAGCTAGATAGATAGACAGAGAATCTATAATAATCTGGATACAATATAATTTCCAAGCCGAGAATCATAAAGTAGAGTAACCAACATAAGCTAGCTCACAGGAGGGAGAGCTAATGCCATAACTGTATTCCCAGCATCGCTCTGGAGGCATCGGAACCCCTCTTAAAGGTGTCAGAAGCGAGGGGGAGGCGTGCTACTCAGGATAGGCGATTGGAAACAACATTCGCGATTTAGAACAATTTGCGTTGCTTGTGACATGAGATATAACATAACATTACCGCTTTAGGATACTTTAGAGGGCTTGTAGAGTATAATAAGAGGGAGGTGAGAGGCGGTGGCTGAGTGGTTAGCGTGCGGGCGTGGTTCGAGTCCCCACCGAAACACGCCGATTTTTCAAGTCATCGCTGAGTGGCGGAAGATTACCCACATGCTGTCCGGATCTTCAATCAGCCTTAACTTCAGCGACTGCGGTCAAGAGGAGCACCGGGGGGCAGCGTGAGCCAAGCAAGTGTCATACATCACGGCAGTCACCATAAATAAAATTAGCCAGCGCCACTAACGGACTGGTGCCGTCTATAAGGCCCCTCAAGAAAGCCTACCGCCACTTTTTTTTTTCACGTATATGCCTATAGCGCCGGTAGGCTTGCTTGAGGGGCCTGGATGGTATTCGGCCCCAGCCCGTCATGGCGCAGGCAAGTGTTTATAGTGGCGCCATCTTCTCTTGGCTCATGCTGCCCCCCGGAACTCCTTCTTGATTCACTTGGACGGTTTCCTCTAGAGTCCGGGTTGATGGGTGGTCTTCAGCACAGCATGTGGGTAGTTTTAAGCCACTCGGCGGTGACTGAAAAATCCGAGGTGGTAGCGTGGGGATTCGAACCCGCGTCGTCCATCACGCGGTGAATGTGGGCCCAGCACGCTACCACTCAGCCACCGCCTACCCTACTTCAGGCAACGCATACAAAAATACTCGGCTGACTTGATTCCGTCACATCTGGTATCTTTTAATCCCTTCTTTGTACCGCGAGGGGCAGAAAACAGCGGCCCTTAACTTCCTCTCGCCTTGACCACCACGAGTTCCCGGCCCCATAACTTCGATTCCCCGTGTGTCTCTTGTAGATGGGAAGCTTGGAGGAAGGCCGAGGAGGAGGAGGAGGAGGAGGAGGAGGAGGCGTCTGAAATATAGATCCACCTCTCACAAAACTTACGGAATCAAATCACCTGATAATTTTGATGTTTCTTATAGTACTTTTCTTCTCTATGTTTCCTTTTCCCTGATGTGTGGCGGTGTGATGCGTCCCTTGAATGTGGGATTGTGGTGTAGTGTGTTGACGGACTGATCACGTGCTGGACTTGTGATGACTAGCCACCACGCCACCACCACCATCACCATCACCACCACCACCATCACCACCACCACTACACCAGTTCCTAATGACTCTCGTAAAGGTGCGATCAAGGTACCTCAATCAGGTCAAACACACACACACACACACACACACACACACACACACACACACACACACACACACACACACACACACAAACACACACACATGGGCAAACCACCGAATTAAATAACCAAATGAATAGAGGCTTAGGAAGAGGAAGAGGAGGAGGAGGAGGAGGAGGAGAAGGAGGAGGAGGAGGAGGGAACGCTTATGCTATATCCAAATGATAGATTCCCACTCGCTGCCTTCACCACCACCACCACCACCACCACGCCCAGGTAAGCTTCTCTACCTGGCTGACTTCAAGCTCTCCTCTCACGCCGTTGGTGGTGGTGGTGGTGGTGGTGATGGTGGTGGTGGTGGTGTATTGTGGCTCCTCCAGCTTTACTTATATCCTTCCTGTTTTTCTCTTCTTCCTTTTTCTGTCTTCCTTTCTCCCTTCCTCTCCTCCCTTCTCTACTTTTCTCCATCTCCTCTTCCCCTTTTCCTTCCATTCCTTCCCCTCGTCATTTCTCTCTTTCCTCCCTCTTCTCATATTCTTTCCTTCCTACCTTCCTCTCATCTTCACCCTCCTTACCTTCGTCCCTTCCCCGCCTCCCTCCCTTCCTTCCTCTCCTTCCCTCCCTTCCTCCCTAACAAACTCTTCCAGTCACCCAACCTTACCTATATCCCTTCCCAGGCCTACCTACACTTCCTTACCTTCCTTCCCTCCCTCTCTCCTTCCCTTCTTCCTTCCTTCCCAGGCCTACCTACACCCCCTTACCTTCCTTCCTTCATTCCTTCCCTCCCTCCCTCCTTCCCTTCTTCGTTCCTTCCCTATTTTAATCATTTATCTGCTTTCCTTCCTCCTCTCTTCCTCTTTTCTACCCTCTTTCACTTCCCTGCTTTTCTTTCCCTCCTCTTCTCCTCTCTCCTTCCTTCCCTCCCTCCCTCCCTCCCTCGCCGCCACAAGCTCACGGATTTGTCCCTTCGACCACGAGTAACCAGATTGTTGACGCCGCTTCCAGCCACGTCTCTCTCTCTCTCTCTCTCTCTCTCTCTCTCTCTCTCTCTCTCTCTCTCTCTCTCTCTCTCTCTCTGTCTGTCTGTCTGTGTCTTTCTGTCTGTCTGTCTCTCTCTCTCTCTCTCTCTCTCTCTCTCTCTCTCTCTCTCTCCATCAAATTACAGAACCCATAGACAAGTTCCTCCACTTACCGTTTTACCAGGAGGAGGAGGAGGAGGAGGAGGAGGAGGAGGAGAAGGAGGAGGAGGAGGATGTGCGGAACAGGAAAGAAAAAGGAAAGTAAAGGAGAGAAAAAAGGGAGATGGAGGAGATGATTGGAATGACGGAGAAGGAAGGAAGGAAGGAAGGAAGGAAGGAAGGAAGGAAGGAGTGTGCAGAGTGAGAAAAAGAATAAATAAATGGAGATGTATGAATAGAGGGGAGAATGCGGAAGAGGAGAAGGAGGAGGAGGAGGAGGAGGAAGAGGAACTGAGGGAGGAGGAGAATAAGGGAAGGAAAGAATATATATAGAGAAAATCAATAAAAGACTAACAGAATAGGATAAAAAAAGGAAGAAAAATGACTGAGATATGGACGAAAAAGAGGAGGAGGAGGAGGAAGAAGAAAAGGAGAATAAAGGAAGAAGAATATATTGAGAGAAGGAAGAACGAAGGGAGAACAAAGGAACGAAAGGAAAGCATATAAAGAGAAAATAAATAAAAAAGTGGAACAAAATAGAAAGAAAGAAAGGAAAGTACAGAAATTTGACGGCGTAGCAACAACTATAGATTTTGACGAAGAGAAAGAAAGGGAGGGAGGGAGAGATAGGGAGGGAGAGGGACGATGAACAGAAGGAAGGATGCAGGAGAGAGGGAGGAAAGGAGGGAGGCAGGAAGGGGAGAGAGAGAGAGAGAGAGAGTGAGAGAGCAGAGAGAGAGAGAGAGAGAGAGAGAGCTGAATAGAGGAAGGAAGGAAGGAAGGGAGGGTGAGAGGGTGAGGAAGGGAGGAGGATAGGAGGGAAGGAAGGTAGGAGGTAGGAGGGAGTAAGGAGGAGAGAAAGAGGGAGGGAGGGAGGGAGAAGGTAAACACACTCCCCGTATGGGCAACAATCAACGCTCGGGGCGATCCATCACCATAGGCGGGAAAGTTTTGTTGGTTCGCGGAACTTTGAAGAAAAATACAAACTGGAAAAGCAAAGGCGGCGAGGAGGAGGAGGAGGAGGAGGAGGAGGAGGAGGAGGAGGAGGAGGAGGAGGAGGAGGAGGAGGATCTGGCGCGGCACTGAGGCACGGCGCGGGGACGAGAAGCACCACCAGGGGGGAGGTACTGTCAACCACTGGTCTGTGCTGTACTGTTGATGTTCGGGGGGGTGGGGGGTGGGGGGTGTCAGCCTTTGCAACGCCCCTCCCCCTTGATTTTCCTTATTTTGTGCCTGTCTTTTCCTGTCTTCTCTTCTATTTCACTTTACGGGAGAGGGAACGAAGACTGGAGGGAATGGACGGTGACAGTTCTGTAAATGGAGTTTGTTTTAGAGCGTTTTCATATGACTTCAGTTTCGGAGGTGCGTTGTGATTAGCTTCATTTTTTTGGAAGTCTGACCCATGAAGAATATATACATTTGGAAAAAAATTGTCTTGAAAACATATGGCCGAAAACGGTGACACCTCTGAAGAGTAAATATGTTTGGAAAAGTATTAGTCTGAAAAATTAGGCCTATATGTGTGTGGAAAATGAATGTTGCAAATGGCCAAGAGACAAGATCGTAAGGGAGGAAGGGGCAGGAAGGCAAGAGGAACGAAGAAGAAGAAGAGACTAACGCACTTGAAAACGACAGGAAAGGAGGAACTGAAGGGTAAGAACGAAGGGAAGGGGCAAGAGGCAAGATCGTAAGGGAGGAAGGGTCAGGTAGGCAAGAGGAACAACGAAGAAGAGGAGACTAACGCACTTGAAAACGACAGGAAGACAGGAATCGAAGGGTAAGAACGAAGGGAAGGGGCAAGAGGCAAGATCGTAAGGGAGGAAGGGTCAGGAAGGCAAGAGGAACAACGAAGAAGAGGAGGAGACTAACGCACTTGAAAACGACAGGAAGACAGGAATCGAAGGGTTACAACGAAGGGAAGGGGCAAGCGCAACGTTACCATATTATCGTACGCACAACATTGTATTTCCCGGTTTCTGGCCCATAAATATCGCAAAAAAGAGCATCAATAATTGCCGATTTAACGATAATTATAAATGCATATCGTTATCTTTGTGGGTGCGATAGTTTTTTGCCAGAAATCGGGAAAAACAATACGCCAAGTACGACAATCTTGTACCGTTGGGCAAGATGAGGCAGGATCGTAGGGGAGGAAAGGGCAGGAAGGCGGGAGGCAAAGGGTACGAGACAAGGGGATCATAGGGGCGCAAGGGGCGGGCCAGCACTCGGTTATCATCAGCGAGGAGTGTGACCGTTTAGCGTTGAGTGGCTGCCCATCTGCGGAGGCGAGGAGGCGGACAGGGAGCGAGGGAAGGGCGGACGCGAGAGCAGCAGGGAGAGGTGTAGGGTGCGGAATTAGGGTGCTATATGGACGAGGTGCAGGAAGAGGAGGAGGAGGAGGAGGAGGAGGAGGAGGAAGGGAACAAATTAGAGGAAGGGGAATACTGAAAGAATCTACAGTTTGTGCATCTCTCTCTCTCTCTCTCTCTCTCTCTTACTCTCTCTGTCTGTCTGTCTATCTATCTACGTGCAATGGTTAACACGCTCGCCTCACAACCAAGAGATCCAAGGTTCGATTCTCCGTCACTTTATCTGACTGGCTGGCGTCAATATGCGTTCCTTTGCCTTATTCCTTTGGTTATTCCTTTACTTATTCTGCTTGGTTGGCGTGATCAGACCAAGGCGAACGACACTCCTTCCGGCTGAACCATTTGTCAACGTCAGTATGAGTTCCTTTGCCTTGCTCCTCGCTGCGCCAATCACCGAAATTCACCGAAAACATGCAAAGGAAAACATGTCATTCACTCGCTTCGCTTCTTTGCACTAACGCTTTGATCCGCCCGCTGGTCCGTGCGTACGTCCGTGTGTCCGCTGGTGCGTTAGTCAGGCGAGTCTGCAAAACAACTTCCCCGAAAAACGTCTTGGGAAAATGAGGGAACGCTGCGGGTTGGGGGAGAAAAAGGGAAGTTAAAAGTGAGGGAAATATGTGAAGGATAAGAGAAAATGCGTCAATGGTGGACTGATGAACACTGATATTATAGAACACAAACTGGATTATTATTATCATTATTATTATTATTATTTTTTATAGCAAAGGAGACAGCACAAGAGAACAAAAAAAGGAAACAACAATAAAAAAAAGCCCGCATAATAAAAGCCCGCTGTGAATACAAGACCGGTACGCGAACACACACACACACACACACACACACACACACACACACACACACACACACACATACATTTCTTTTTCGTTCTGTCTGTCTGTCTGTCTGTCTGTCTGTCTCTTTCTGTCACTGTTTCCCTTTCTATCTCTCTTTTCCTTCCTATCTCTTTCCCTTCTCTCTCCTCTCTATCTGTCTATCTATCTCTCTCTCTATCTATCTATCTCTCCCTCTCTCTCAACACACACATTTTTGGGCCATTAACAAGTTTTCGTCGGCCGCTAATCGCCAATATTCCGTGATGGCCCCGCAAATGAAGTCTCAAGTAATGCATGTTTAAACACTTTTCACGCCCAGACACACCGCCGCGCACATCCAATCGAGCAAAAATTGTAGGAAAAAATATATATTAGTAAGTGCAAAAAAATGGTTAATTCTCATCGTTAAGTTTAAGAGAGTATAAATTTGACGTTTTTTTTCTTCTTTTTTCAAACCTTAAACGAGCATAACAAACACATAGAGCGATATTCTCATGCACTGCGGGGCTTAAACACCCATATTTGATAAGGCTTTATTAGAGGTTGTGTTAGTATTTATTTCCAAGGGTAGTGTTATGAGCCTAGTGGTAGTTTGATAAGGCTTTGGTAGAGGTTGTGTTACTAGTGTTTCCATGGGTAGTGTTGTGAGCCTAGTGATAGTTTGACAAGGCTTTGGTAGAGGTTGTGTTAGTAGTATTTCCATGGGTAGTGTTGTGAGCCTAGTGATAGTTTGACAAGGCTTTGGTAGAGGATGTTACTAGTGTTTCCATGGGTAGTGTTGTGAGCCTAGTGATAGTTTGACATGGCTTTGATAGAGGTTGTGTTTGTAGTATTTCCATGGGCAGTTTTATGGGTCTCGTGATAATTTGACAAAGCTTTGGTATAAATTGTGTTATTAGCATTTCCATGGGTAGTGTTGTGAGCCTAGTGATAGTTTGACAAGGCTTTGGTAGAGGCTGTGTTAGTATTGCCAAGGATAGTTTTATGAGCCTAGTGGTAGCTTGACAAGGCTTTGGTAGAGGCTGTGTTAGTATAGCCAAGGATAGTTTTATGAGCGTAGTGGTAGTCTGACAATGCTTTGGTAGAGGCTGTGTTAGTATTGCCAAGGATAGTTTTATGAGCCTGGTGGTAGCTTGACAAGGCTTTGGTAGAGGCTGTGTTAGTATTGCCAAGGATAGTTTTATGAGCCTAGTGGTAGCTTGACAAGGCTTTGGTAGAGGCTGTGTTAGTATTGCCAAGGATAGTTTTATGAGCCTAGTGATAGTTTGACAAGGCTTTGGTAGAGGCTGTGGTAGTATTGCCAAGGATAGTTTTATGAGCGTAGTGGTAGTCTGACAATGCTTCTGCGCCATGAAAGTGGAGAAAAACAAAAACTCATGAGACCCCGACTAATCTCCTTTGTGGCCCTTGAGAATACCTGTTATGAAACCCGAAAGCGTCTCAGAATACGAACACTTAATCCAGCCATAAAAAAACTGAGAGGAAAATGAACAAACCCCCAAAACTAACGTAAATGTAATAAAAAACCCTGACAGTCCTCCCAAGTTCACCAGGCAAGGTTAAGGAGGAGTTTCTGGTACAAAGTCTTGGCGCGGAGCAAAGATCAAGGTGACCCCACGACTCGCCCATGAATACACGATGAGGCGACTAATGAGGTGAACAGGTGTGTGTGTGTGTGTGTGTGTGTGTGTGTGTGTGTGTGAGGGAGGGAGGAGAGACTAGGAGGCAGGGCATGGGCGAGGAAGAAGAAGAAGAAGAAGAAGACTCTCTCCTCTCTCTTCGTCAAAATCTACAGTAGTTGTTTTGATGCCATAATAAAATCTGTCTTATTCTCCTTTCTTTTATATTTTCCTCTTATTAATTTCTTCTCTATATGCTTTCCTTTTCTCCCTTTTGTTTTCCCGCTGATCTTCTTTTCCCCCTCCTCCTCCTCGTCCTCCTCCTCCTCCTCCTTCTCCTCCTCCTCCTCCTCCTGCTCCGCGTCTTGAGGTATGAGTCTCCTCCAGGCCGCAGATCCCTAAGACGTGCCCTCACTAAGAGACACAGGGACACACTTAGCACCGAGCGAGCGAGGGAGCGAGGGAGGGAGGGAGAGGCGGAAACACACGACGAAGGAATAGATAGAGGGAGAGAAGAGAGAGGGAGAGAGGGGGAGAGGGAGAGGAAGGGAAGGAGGGGTATAGATAGTTAGTTAGACAGAGGGATAGATAGATAGATAGATAGATAGATAGAAAGAGACAGACAGAGAAAAAAAGAGAAAAAAAGAGAAAATAAATAAATATATATACCTCCATACATTCTACACTTTTTAAAGACAGAACAGAAGAGACTTTATTATGAAAGAAAACACACACACACACACACACACACACACACACACACACACACACACACACACACACACATATTTACAAACATATCTCGACCCAGTCCCTAACACACACACACACACACACACACAAACACACACACACACACACACACACACACACACACACACACACACCTCCCTCCCTCCCCTTCCTTCCTGCTCCTCCACACACACACACACACACACACACACACACACACACACACACACACACACACACACACACACACACACAAGGGGTTTGATGGCTTTTAACACTCCATTAAAGACTAAGAATGGGATAAGTGGAGATTTATGCCGCGGAGAGAGAAAACTTTGTACCCAGACTTAAAGGAGAAGCCGAACGAGGAGGAGGAGAGGGAAGGAAGGAGGGAGGGAGGGAGGGAGAGAAAGGAAGGAAAATAAGAATGGAAAGAAATGTATATATGAGAAAGTAAAGGAGAAGGAGAGAGGGAAAAGGAGAAGCCGACCCGATGATACAGAGGAGGGAGAAGGAAAAGGAGAGAGGGAGAGAAATAAAGGAAGGAAAAGTAAACAAGGAAAGAAAAGTTAACAGGACAAAAAATGGGAAGGAGAGAGGGAGAGAAAGAAAGAAAGGAAGGAAAGTAAACAACTAAATAAAAGTTAATGAGAGACAAGAAAGGGGGAAGGAGAGAGAAGAAAGGAATTAAACTAATCAAGTAAAGAAAAGTTAATTAGAGAAAAGAAAGGGGAAGGCGAGAGGGAGAGAAAGAAAGGAAGTAAACTAAGCAAGGAAAGAAAAGTTAATTAGAGAAAAGAAAGGGGAAGGCGAGAGGGAGAGAAAGAAAGGAAGTAAACTAAGCAAAGAAAGAAAAGTTAATTAGAGAAAAGAAAGGGGAAGGAGAGAGGGAGAGAAAGAAAGCATGTAAAGAAAAAGTGGAAGACGATGAAACAAAGAAAAAAAACCCACAAGAAATATGGAGGTTATTCAAGGATGATACGATGAGACGATTGTGGTAGTTAAGATATCATACGTCAATAGTTGTGAATTGTGGTAGCGATGAAAAGGGAGGAAAAGGAGAAAGGAAAGTACATGAGAGGGAAGAGGAAAGGCAGAAAGAAAGTAAAAGAGGTTGAGGGAAAAAAAGAAAAGAAAGAAAAAACGGGAATGAAAGCGTAATAGAAAAATGAAAAAAACAACAAGAAAAAAGGAGAGAAAGAAAACAATATATGAAATCAACACACACACACACACACACACACACACACACACAGACACACAGACAGACACACACACACACACACACACACACACACACACACAGACAGACAGACACACACACACACACACACACACACACACACACACACACACACACGCATTAATACACTGTTATCGGAACGCTTAATGTACCCGAGTTATCGTCACTGGAAGAGAGGGGGAGGGAGGGGAGGGAGAGGGGAAGGGAGAGGGAAGGGGAGTGAGAGAGGAGGAGGAGTGAGAGAGGAAGGGAAGGGAAGGAAAGGGAGGGAAAGTGAAAGAGGGGGAGAAGGGAAGGAAGGGAAGGAAAGGAAGAGAGTGTTGATAAGAGATGAAAGTAGAAGAGAGACAAGAGGGGAGAGGAAGGAGGAGGAGGAAGAAGGATGGGATGACGAAGGGAATGAGGAGGAATGGATGAAGGGAAGGAAGGGAAAGAAGGGTTGCTTGGGTGAGGGACAAGAGGAAGGAGGAAATAAAGGAGAGAAGGGAAATTACAGTTTGCGAGAGGGAGGGAAAAAAATGAGGAAAGAGGAATAGGGAAGCGGAATGAAGGAAAAAAGGAGGAAGATAGAAAGAGGGGAAGGAAGGGGAAGGAAGGGAGGGGTGGGGGGGGCAGAGTAAGGTAGATGGGCCGCGTGTCAGCGCGTGCCAATCTGGTTAATGGCATCATGAATAAGTGGGCGGGCGGGCGGGCGGACTGGCGGGAGGCGGAATTTAGGCGCTGCGCGGACTAAAAGTTGTTTACAGGCTGTTTACGCGCTGTTTTGCCCGTCCGCTGAGTGCGTCCGCCCTAACAGGAAGGCTGGATTAGCAAGGATTTTGGTCCCTAAGGTGTTTCCCGGGACTAGATAGTTTTGAGAGCAACAATTGACTAGATAAATGTAGAAAATAAAGGAAAAAAGATGCAGGGGCCATGTTCATGAATCCTAAACTGACGGAACTATTCTTAATTCCTTTCCGAGATGGCAGGCCTAGGAAATAGTCTTAGTGAGAGTCGAAAGCGTCTGAAAATAGGGTCGGGATAGGTCGGGCCACACAACATATCCAGAGTTGATAAGGCGTCACTATAAACACTTGCCTGCGCCATGACGGGCTGGGGCAGAGGTCATAAGTGGTTTTATGAGCCTAGTAATAGTTAGTCAAGGCTTCTGGATAGTGAATGTGAAAAAATAGTAATGGGAACACGGCTAGTTTTCTTTTTCGTTGTGAGAGCCGTGAGCTTCTGAGATGAGGGCGCAGGGTCGGGACTGGTCGGGACTAGTCGGGATTGGTCGGGACTAGTCGGGAT